>NC_083445.1:25881490-26181490 GCF_020745735.1 Hemiscyllium ocellatum
GTGGTGGATATGGATTTAAGTAAGGCATTGATAATACTCCACACAGTAGACCATTGCACAAATTATGGAATTTCGGAATTGAATTGGATCAGAGTTTGTCTATTTGAAAGAAGGCAGAGGGCGGTGGTTGATGGGAAATGTTCATCCTGGAGCTCAGTTCCAGAGGTGTGCCGCAACGATCTGTTATGGGGCCACTCGTGTTTTTCATTTTTATAAATGATCTGGAGGTGGGCATAGAAGGATGTATGATTAAATTTGCTTATGACACTATGGTAGGCACAGCTGGGGATAGTGCCGACGGATGTTGTGGTTTACAGAGGGACATAGATAAGATGCAGAGCTGGGCTAAGAACTGGCAGATGGAGTTTAATATAAAAAAGGTGTGAGATAGTTCACTTCGGAAGAAGTAACAGGAATGCAGAATACTGGGCCTAATGGTAAAATTCTCGGTAGTGAAGATGAGTAGAGAGATTTTGGTGTCCAGGTGCATAAATCCCTGAGAGCTAAGAAGACGTATGATGTGTTGGCGTTTATTGGTAGGGGGTTGTGTTTCAGAGTCATGAGGTCATGCTTCAGCTGGACAAGACACTGGTAAGTTCGCATCTGGAGTATTGGGTGCTGTTCTGGTCACCGCATTATAGGAAGGATGTGGAAGCTCTGGAATGGATTCAGAGGAGATTGACTAGAATGCTGTTTGGTATGGGAGGAAAGTCTTACAAGGAAAGGCTGAGGGAAATGAGCTTGTTTTCCTTGTAGTGAAGAAGGTTGAGAGGTGACTTAATCAAGATATATAAGATAATCAGAGGGTTAGAAGTGTGGATAGTGAGAGCCTTTTTTATCGGATGGTGATGGCTAATATGAGGGCACATAGCTTTAAAATGAGGGGTGATAGATTTAGGACAGGTATCAGAGTTGTTTGTTTAATCAGAGAGGAAGAGGGATGTGGAATGCCTGCCTGCAGCAATAGTAGATGAGCGATGTTAAGGGCATTTGAATGAGCATTGGACATACACATGAATAATAATGTAACGGTGTCGTTTAGATTGGCATCAGATTAATTTCACAGGTCGGTGCAGCTTCGAGGGCTGAAGGGCCTGTACTGTGCTGTAACGTTCTATGTTTTCTGTTCCATGTTAACTGTCACTTTGTAAAGAAAACCAATAAGATCAAGGCAATATCCGAATCACTTGATGGAAGTTTATCTCTTACGATCATGCAGATGATCGCCCTTATTTGGAGAGCTCCCACACCTCCTTTTCCATTTTGTGTAATAATCTCAGCTGTAAAATATTCTGGCTATTGAGTTCCCAACATCAGTTACCCTGTCACCATGTCTGTCTCACCTCATTCAATCATATCCTTTTACCTCGGTGTATGCAATGAATTCCTCAATCCTTTTCGAGAAAACAACACACATTGAGACAGAGTGCCTTTCATTCAGCTTTATAACCAGTTATTCCCTATTCCAATGCCATTTTAATTGCTTACTTTCTCCATCAGGAAATAGTCTGACACCATCATACTCACAGAATCAGACCTAATAGGTAATGTTTCATGAAGGAACATCACCATCCCTGGGTATATTATGTCCCACTGACAGGACAGTGCCACCAGTGGTGGTGGCACCGGAGTATAGTCAGGAAATGAATTACCCAGGAATTCTCCAACATTGAATCTATAACCCAAGAAATCTCACCTTCAATGATAGTCATGGAAACCGCTTGATGCTAATGTAACAGGGATAGGGCGTGGCTTTTAGAACAACATAATCATGAGAGTACCTGTGCTGTTAGGGCTCTTTCAGGGTTGTCTGCTCAGATGGCCACAGCTTTTGTTTACAGGTAAAGGCTTATCATCTTGTGGAAGTCTTTGTCTTTCCTGGTCATTCCTAAAATTTGCTATCTACCTCAACAAGAGTTGCAAATAGTTATTGTCTAATGTTCACTTTCAGAATTAAGAAGACATTCTTAATTCTTGCTTTAAATACTAGAATTTGGGAGTTCTCTGTCATACTTTAATGATTAGGAGTCGAAGTGAGCTTTTCAGGGTGTTTGGTTTAATTTGCACAAGGGTTTACCACGTGTCGTGCCAGCTTGGGGGCTTGTCTGGGATTTGTGCAAGTTTAGACAGATCCTGGCTGAGATTTGGACAGATTTGTACAGATTTGGGGTACAATAGGTCCCAGCAGATTTAAACACTTGCCGATTAGTGTCCTAGAACTTTAAATAAAACGTTAAGTGAGGCAATTTGTTTAATTTCGGTTACTTGTGGTTGGTTAAGTTACAAGTGAGAAAAATGGCTCTTAAGATTGCTAAAGAGGGTCTGGGGTTTGAAGATGATTCCCAAATTTGCCAAAAATATTTAGAAAGTCAGTAGAAGAGCATACTTTCAAAATTAGCAAATAGTTTCGAATTGGCTCTAACTAGGTGCATAAAGAAAGCTGAAATTGTCTGGGAGTTAGGTGTGTCAGAGAAACAGACAAATGTAGTAGAGATTGAAAAACTTGAATTATAAATGAGAAAGATGGAGTTAGAAGATAAATCACAGGAGAAAGAAAGAGAAAGAAAAGAAAGAGACAGAGAGGAAAACGAAAGAGAGACAGGGAAAAAGAAAGGGAGAGAAGGTTCTTATTGAGCAAAGAGAGAGAGAGAGAGAAGAAAGGGGGAAAGAAAGAGAGAAAAAAGAAAGAGAAAAGGAGAGAGAATTTGGACTTCAGAGTTTGCGACTTAGTCAGGAAAGTCAAGTAAACAGGATCGAGATGAAGAGAGATTCAATACAAAAATGTTACAACACTGCCACATTTTGATGAGAAAGATATTGAGATATTATTTATTTCATTTGAAAAAGCGGCGAGATAGATGGAGTGGTCAGAGGAATTGTGGGTAGGTCAAGAAGTTATCATTTTGAAAGATATAGGATCTAATCAGTCTCTCGCAGTAAGAGATTCCGTATTCGCACACTTTCTGATCTGTTACACAAGAGAGTGGTAATTTGTGGGATAGATGGACAGAAATGTGTCCCTTATGTAAGATCAGGTTGGAGTGTCAACTCAAGACTGTGTAAATAACAGTGGGAGTGATTGACAGATTGTCAGTTCCTGGAATCCATTTTGTTCTTGAGAGTGATTCAGCAGGATCCAAGGTGAGAATGATACTCCTTGCTGTGGAGAAGCCCAAGGAAGACTAGAGAACTGAGCAGTTAAAAGAAAAATACCCTGGTATTTTCCCAGACTGTGTAGTAATAAGATCCCACAATCATAAAAGTCATAGCATGAAGCAAAAACTAAAGAGCAAGATGAAGAAGCTGAGGTTCAGTTAGCGGACACCCTGTTTGACATAATGGTGCAGGAAAAACCTGAAGAGGCAGAGGGTCGGGCAGAAGTGTTTAGTCTGGAAAGGCTTGTGGTCTTACAACAGACTGACGAGGCAATTAAAAATATACATGTTGATGCATAATCAGAAAAGGAGGCAGAGAATATTCCTGAGGGTTATTATCTTAAAGGTGGAATCCTAAGTCAAAATTGGAGACCACGGCAGGTTTGTGCAGAGGAGAGATGGACAAACGTGCACCAGATTGTGTTGCCGATAGCATACAGACAGGAAGTGTTCCAGGTCGCACATGAACTACCTGTAGGAGGACACCTAAGTGTATGGAAGATGCAGGCTCAGGTCCAAAAACATTTCTCTTCACCTGGAAACACAATGATATGGTTAACTTTTGCTGTGCATGCCAAATACTGGGTAAGCCACAGTTTGGGATAAAACCAGCGCCTTTGTTGTCAATTCCCGCAGTCAAAGAATCTTTCACGTCCGTCATAGTTGATTGTGCAGGTTCCACCTCCCTGCCCGATAACTAGAAGTGGGAACCAGTATTTGCTAACCATAATACCGGCTGGAACTGACAACCGGAAGTGGCAGATGCAAATCACTATAAATGCCGTAGGAAACATCACAGAAGCGCTTCACAGGAGGCTCCCAAGCTCTGAGGATGCCACCTAGACAGGGACGAAACATCTGCAACACAAATTCCCAGCTCGGCGAACAGAACCACAACAACGAGCACCCGAGCTACAAATCTTCTCACAAACTTTGAACAATGCTAACCATAACCAGATTTCTGGCGGCAATTCCATCATAGAGTATTAAGGCAAAACAGGGTGGAAGAGGGGTTAGTGCCTTTCTTCATGTGGTATGGGCTACCCAGAGAGATTCAGTCAGACCAAGGGTCTAATATTACTGCCACGGTGTTGAAGGAGGTAACGGTTATTTTAGGCACACAGCATCTTCAATCTAGTGTGTACCACCCTGACAACAGGGAGCTTTAGAAAAGTGGCATTAGACCCTGAAGACCGTGCTGAGAGCATACTGTCAGGATTACACCAATAATTGGGATAAAGGTGTCCCATTTCTGTTGTTTTCCATTAGAGATGGCACAAACAAACCTACCACGTTTACTCCCTTTGAATTAATATTCGGACATGAAGTGAGAGGCCCTTTGAAATTAATTACAGAGAAATTGACAGGACCACAGTCTGAGATCTCAGGCTTGGATTATGTATCGGAGGTGAGGGAGAGATTAAATTGAGTATGTGAGTTAGCTAACTACCTAAAGAGGGAACAATGTAGAATGAAGCAGGTGGCAGATAAAACCTCTGAGACTCAGACGTTTTCCCGAGGGGATGACTTGTTAGTACTGTTACCAATGACAGGAGATCCCTTCAAAGCCAGGTTTAGTGGTCCCTATCATGTTGAGAAAAAGTTGAGACAGGTGAACTATTTAGTAAAGATGTCAGGTAGAATTTAAAAAAGTATCGTGTATGTCATGTGATGGTGAAACTGAATTATATTTGAGAAAGAACTGGAGAAATAGGTGTTAGTTCTTGCTCTGCAGAGTTAGGAATCAAATCCAGAGGATGTGGATTTTGAGGTGTCTGAAAATAGATTTTACTATCTATTTTAAAAAGAGTACAAGGACATATGTAAGAATCAGATGGTTAGGACTATTGCAATTCTACAGGAAGCAAATGTAGGGAATATTTCTCCGATAAAATAACACCCTTATCAACTTAATCCTTTCAAAGCTAGACAAGTCGAGATGGAGGTGAAGGCCATGCTCGACGAGATCATCATCGAACCGAGCCAGAACGAGTAGAGTTCGCCGATAGTCTTAGTTCTCAAACAGGACCGCACTCAATGATTCTGTATGGATTATTGGAATGTCAGTGCTGTTACAAAATCAGACTCATATCCAATTTCTAGATTGGAGGACTGGATTGAGAAAGTCGGACAAGCCATTTACCTCACCAAGATGAATTTACTCCGTGGTTAGTGTCAGTAACCTATATCAGAGACCACGAAAGAAATTTCTGCATTTGTAACCCCAAATTTAAAAATAAGATGCCCTTTGAACTGAAGAATGCACCCACCACATACCAACGACACATGTATAGAATTGTGGCTGGGTTAACAAACTGCAGTAAACTTAGATGATGCAATGATCTTCAGTGATAAGTCCTGGAAAGACAACATGGTGCAGTTGGCAGAGTTCCTTGAACTACTACGACAAGCAAAACTGGTGATAAACTGAAGCGTACGCTTTCTTTCAGTATTAAATTCCGTCGAATGTAAGGAATGCTGTCCTCAAACCTGTCATGGAAATGCTTCGTCAGTACAACCCAATTTTCACAGAGGCCTTCTTTCACTTCAATGGTGGAACGGGACTCGATCTCCTCCCTTACTGTACCAAAAGAATCAACTCCGTCATCCACCCCTTCCAGCTCATGGGTAACATTACACACCAACTCTGTCTCCTTACACAGGGATGGAACTATTGGGGAAACACTATCAATTCCATTCTCATGGATACCTGCCGTGGTAACAGCCACAGCTGCTGCTTGTTCACAGATTTTTGTCTGACATGCTTGGATTTTGCCAAACCAGGGGAGAAATCTATTTTATCATCTGTTTTAACTTCAATATCCAATTTGGTCAGTCACATAATAGGGTCTTCCTTCAGCTTTTCCCTCATATTACACATGATGAGTATACAGGTGGTTCCTCAATAATGCTCACTTAATAAAAGCCATTTCTCTGGAATGTGCAATATGAATTGACCACAGTTTCTTTTACAGAGTGTGTTCCCGTTCGCTGTTACTTGATTCCCATCCCCCACACGAGGTGTCACGGTGCACAAAGGATTATACTCTGCACCAGCATTACATGGTCATTCAGGTCATGCGTTATTTCGTGAAGAACTTTGTTAAAGGCATTGTGAAATGTTTGTGCTCGTGAACCTGGAAAAACATCGTGAAAATGTCTCGACAGTCTGAGGACAAGAAGCTGGGAGCAATCTGTTAATTTGAAAACTTAAATAATTGAGATAAAAGTGAAATTTCACTGGAACTGACTCAGTGAAAGGACAGTGAGGAGGATCAGGTTACAATTTGGCTTTCTTGTTTGTATTAAAAACTTTTTTCTATTTTTTCCTTCAAATGTAAGTTTAGATGTTGAAGAATATCACACTTCAGCGACTAATCACTATGGAAACAAACTACAAAACAATCCCATTACAGGGGCTTGGACATGGTCAGTCAGCTGCTCAATGTGATCAGAGCTGGACACTCTGCACCCAGTGGGTGAGGGAGAGAAAGGTTGGGAGCCCACTGTTACTTTCAGTGCATCTGGGGAGATGTCCTGAGGGGGTGAGTAGGCTGTGCAGAAGAGATTCCGGGTTAGTCAGGGTCAGATGTTAGTGAGGGTGAGAGTGAGGAGGGAAGGTGTTGGAGGAAATGGTGGGTACAGTAACAGAGGTAGAGGGAGTGTGAGGTATCAATGAGAAGGTGGTGGTCCTTTCCCTGGCAGAGTGGAAAAGGTCACTGATCTTCTCTCATCATTCTGTGCATTCCTTCAGATGGTTGGGGCTACAATGGCCTGAATGGTAACCCAGGTTGGCGTGGTTCCAGTCGAATGGCATCCTCTGCTGAAAAAGATGTCCTGCACCTGCATCAACCCATCCAAATCAGCAGCAACTCAATGTCCCTGCCCACAATGAGATGTCCAGGGCCAGTGCCAGGAACCATGCAGGGCAGCTTCAGACTGACAACCCTTTGTCTGGCTGCACAGTATCTTTATAAAGGTGGTGCTGCACCTTGGGTCTTGGTCAGTTCTGGATATCCATGAAGTGATGAGTTGTTTTGGTATGATGGTGCCAGAATGTGGCAGAGGGGTACCAAAGAGTGGCGTAGAGGTGTTTTTTTTTCTCTTGAGCAGCACATTATTGAAGAAAACCTGCCTCAATTAGTACCTACCCCGCCCTTTTGTGACACTGCTGAATGGCAGAGTGAGTAATGTGTAACAATTGTAGTATTTGGGAATTCACGGATACTGGCACAGATTTGGATCAAACCTGTTAGTGTTTGAAGTTCAATCAGTTTTGGAACCGAGTTTATGAGTTGGAGGCTGCACAGCGGCTCTACGACACATCGTGGAGTTGGAGGGGGGAAAGGTGGTGGTCCCTGGTGTCAGTCACAAATCTTTTGATTTGGTCAGTGTACAAGGAGAGAGAGTGTGACTGTGAATGAGACAGGTGGGGAGAGCAGGGGACAGCACTGCAGGGGTTTGCAACCTTTCATTAGATTGCAGATTATTTCTGCTTGTCTGGCTGTGGGGAGACAGAGGAGGAGGGCACTGAACATGGCACCCTGGTACAGGAAGTCACTGATGAGAAGGAGTAATAAAGAGTGTAGTGGCTGTAAGTGAAGGGATAGTGAGCGGGATTGACATTGCTTTTTGCAGCAAACTGCATGTGTCTAAACGGCTGTGTTAGCTGCTGGGTGCCAGAGTTTCTGGGTAACTGCATGTGTCCAAATGGCTGTGTTAGCTGCTGGGTGCCTGGGTTTCTGGTTAACTGCATGTGTCCAAATGGCTGTGTTAGCTGCTGGGTGCCAGGGTTTCTGGGTAACTGCATGTGTACAAATCGCTGTGTTAGCTGTTGGGTGCCTGGGTTTCTGGGTAACTGCATGTGTCCAAATGGCTGTGTTAGCTGCTGGGTGCCAGGGCTTCTCGGTAACTGCATGTGTACAAATGGCTGTTTTGGCTGCTGGGTGCCTGGGTTTCTGGGTAACTGCATGTGTCCAAATGGCTGTGTTCGCTGCTGGGTGCCAGGGCTTCTCGGTAACTGCATGTGTCCAAATGGCTGTGTTAGCTGCTGGGTGCCAGGGTTTCTGAATAACTGCTCAGGGCTGGACAGGAATCTGGAGTTAGAAAGAAGGATCCAGTTGTTATGGTCCATGCAGATCATAATGACATAGGTTGGACAAATAGAGCATATCTGCTCCATAAAGGTGGGCCTTCATCTCTTGACTAACTGTGCTCATCCTGGTGATTACTGTCACAAACAGTTTGGAGTAAGATATCCTTACTGTATCTAACAACCCCTCTGCTAATATACTTTTAACCTCTCCAGCCACGCAGGTAACTCCCCTGTGAACTCCAGGATACTGGGCCCTGACCCATCTATGTTTAAACGTCCCCAGGAACAGCAGCATTCCATCCTGCACCATTTCTCAGATCACAATGTTCTCTCACATAGGCCAGCTTTATTATAAATGTGGTTCATTAACTGAAGTGTTTGAACTCACCTCAAAGGTTGTTATCCCCAGCCACAGATTGACATGTCCATGAGCCGATGCTCAGCGATTAGCGCTTCTGCCCCACAGCAGCAGGGACCTGGGTTTGATTCATCTTCAGGTGACAGTCTGTGTGGAGTTTGCACATTCTCCTTGTGTCTGCTCGAGTTTCCTCCCACAGTCCAACGATGTGCATTACGTGGATTAGCCATTCTAAATAACCCAAAATGCTCAGGGATGTGCAGGTTAAGTGGATTGGTCAATGTAAATTACCCATCGTGTTCAGGGATGTGCAGGTTAGGTGGATTGGCCATGATAAATTCCCCATCGTGTTCAGGGATGTGCAGGTTAGGTGGATTGGTCAATGTAAATTACCCATAGTGCACAGGGATGTGCAGGTTGGTGGACTAGCCATGGGAAATATAGGATAGGGGGATGTGTCAGGGTGCGATTCTCTTCAGAATGTTGGTGCAGACTGGTTTGGCCCGAGTGGCCTGTTTCCAATCTGATGGATTCTATGATCACGAATACTCATGAACTATATGTTCTATTTGTATCCTTGGCAGATCAGCTCAGGAGACAGAGCGTACTAAGACTTGGAGAGAAGCCAAACTACAGAACGCTGTGACTTAAAGCTGGAGGAGTGTCAATTGAGTCAATCTGTTCACTGGACTCACTGTCACACAGAAGGGAAAGGGAATAAGAGGAGATTCTGGCCCTTTGCACTATTATAAGGAAAGCAAAAGCTTCGCATCCTGCTTCAGGAATATCTCCCGACTCAATATCTCAGCCTGATCCTGTGAAATTCTTTACAGAAGATGAAGAAGGAAATGCTGTTGGTTGTTAGTATCTTGTTGCTTATTCAGTGCACTCCTGCTCTCGGAGGACATTTCGCAGGTACATTCTGGCATTGTCTCACCCGGCTGTTTGCAGACAGTTTTAGATTAACTCTGTTTAATGCCTGACTGAAGCCGATTCTGATAAAGATTAAATAATGCGATTGGGACCAACCCCATGTACATTTGTTTATTGGTAGCTCAGCCTGGAGAGGGAATGGATTTGAGCTGATTCACGCTGATCAGTACGAAAAGGCAAATTCCTTGCTAGTGGGAAGTTGGAGTAATGTGTTGCACTCAGTGCATTGACATAGTTTGTACACAGCACAAATGTATTAGACAGTGGGAGAATTCCTCCCGCAGAATGCTCACTTGTCCCTACTGTGAAGTTGCTTATATTCTCCTGTCTCATTTCACGATTTAGGAAGGGTGAATTCGGAATAATACTGGAAATATTTAAAGAACTAGTCAACATATGGGGGTCAGATTTTCAAAACACGGGTGAAGTCAGGAATGTGAGAAATTATAAACAGTTTGAGTCATCTTTAAGCTTTTAACGAATGGAATTTCAGCAACACTGGCAAGGACAGTATTTTTTTGTTTATCTCTACCTGCCCTTGAAAGGGCTGTCCTGCTGTGCTGTTCCCTAGTTCAGTTCACAGCCAGTTACATTGCTGTCAGTCTGGACTCATATGGAGACCAGACTGGGTGAGGGAAGGAGATTTTCTTCCCTGAAGTTCGTTAGTGAAGCAGATGTGGTTTTGAAACAATCATTGATATTGTTCTGGACACTATGACTAAAACTGGGATTTGATTCCAGATTTTATGAAATAAATTTAAATTCCACGCGCTGCCTTGGTGGGGTTTCAGCCTCTGTCCCCAGAACATTAACCCCTTCACGTCTCGCCCAGTGACAGTATCACTGCACCATCATCCCTGAATTGGTTTGTTTGATGAATACAGCAGCCACCACAGAGTTCAGCTCCTATGAAGGTTGTCATCGTCATGGAAACAAATGGCTGCCAACTTGGTTTGCTGAGGATTGGAGTGACCAAGCTGTGGGGTTGCTGACACAATCCACTGTTGGGATAGCCGTAGGGTAAGGATTTAAAGGGGGTGACCTTTATGAAGTGTATCCAGGTGGGTTTCTGTATCAATGTTTCACAGACCAACAAGGCCCAATGCTGGGCCTGGTTCTGGGGAAAGAAGCTGGATAAGTGATCGATGTGGCAGTGGGGGGATAGTGACCACAATGCAATCTGGGTTAAAAATGTGCTAGACAAGAAGGAAATGGCCTGTTGAGGTCGGCTTTGGATTGGGGAAGGCTGATTTTATTCGAATAAAGCAGTATCTAGCCACAGTACATTGGGAACAGCTCCATTTGGATAGTCCACAGGAGAGCAATGGGGGATGGGAGCTTTCAGAAAGGAGCTGGGAAGAGTACAAGAGCAACATGGCACCTTTCGAGGGAAATGTAGGAGCAATAGGTTCAGGGAACACTGGATGTCCCGGAAAATTCAACTCTGGATTAAGAAGAGGAGTAGAGTTTTTAGCAAGTCCAAAGAGAACAATTCAGTTATGGCCTGAGAGGAATACTGGAAATGCAAAAGTGAGCTTTGGAAAGCAATTAGACGAGCAAAAAATAGAAATTATAAAGGATTTGGGAACAGGATTAGGGAGAATCCTAAAGATATTTTCAAAATAAATTTAAGGATAGAGGTTGATGAGGGAAAGTGTAGATCCCATTAGTGACCAAGGGGACAAGCTCTGAAGGTGTAAGATATTGGAGAGGTGTTGAATGACTCTTCAATCTTCACTCAGGAAAAACAGGCTCGGAATTCAGGAAAAGGGATGGTGAGAGACTTGTACAGTTTGACATGGGAAATGGGGAGGTGTCGGAGGCTCTGTTAGGGTTAAAGACAAACAGCTCCCATGGCCCGGAGAAATTGCATCCTGGGTTGCTGTGGGAGGTGAGGCAGAAAATTGTGGGAGATTTGGCACAGACTCTGAATTCCTCTCTCGCCATATTGGAAGTGCCAGAGGACTGGAGGATGACTAATGTGACTTCACTTTTTAAGCAGGTTAATAGAGATGAACCAGAAAATTACAGAGCGATGAGTCTCATGTCAGTGGTCAGGAAACTATCGGAGAAAATTCTGAAGGAGCGAATAAATACCCAGACATGGGTTAATTAAAGATAGTCAACAGGTGTTTGTCAGAAGAAAGTCATGTCCCAGAAATTGGTGAGAATTGTTTGAAAAAGTGATCAAGTGTATGGATGTGGGAAGTTCAGTTGATGTAGTTGATTTGGATTTTAGAAAAGCTTTTGACAAGGTTCCACATGGGACACTGACTGAGAGGGTTAAAGCACATGGAATAGTGGGAAATTTGGAGAGATGGATCAGAAACCGGTGTAGTAATAGGATTGAAAGGGTCATGGGAGAAGGATGCTGATTGGAAACTGGTGTCCAGTGGTATCCCACAAGGATGTGTGCTGGGACCCTAATTGCTTGTTATGCACATCGATGATACAGATGGAAATGTGGGGGGCATGTTAAACAAATTTGCAGGTGACACCAAAATTGATGGAGTAGTTAATAGTGAAGGAGATGTTTGAAGATTACAGGAAGGTAGAGGTGGGTTGGTCAGATGGGTAGACCAATGGCAGATGGTATTTAATCCAGACAAGTGTGAGGTGATGTACTTTGGAAGAAGAAACAAGATGAGGGAGTATTTAATGAATGGCAGGAGACTGGGTAGCTCAGAGGATCAAAGGAATCTTGTAATTATTCACAGATCCGTGAGGTTAGCAGAGCATGTGAATAGGATCATTAAGAAGGAAGATGGGACACTTGCTTTCATTTGTTATGGCATGGAGAATAAGAGCAAGGAGGTAAAGTTAGGGTCATACAGAGCTTTGGTTAGGCCACAGCTGCAGTATTCTGTACTGTTCTGCTCACCTCACTCCAGGAAGGATGTGATCGCACTTGAGTGAGTACAGAGGATACTGTCCGGGGTGTTGCCTGGGATGGACAAATTGAGCGATATGGAGAGAATACATAGGTTTGGACTGTGTTCTTCAGAGTCGAGAAGGTTGAGACAGAAAATGATCACGGTGTTTAAGCTCGAGGAACATGGACAGGGTGAATAGAGAGCAGCTGATCCCATTTGTTGAGGGGTCAGTCACATGTGAGCATAGTCTTAGTGCAAGGGGTAGGATTCAGAGGGGATTTGGGAAAAAAAAAGTTTCCTCCATGGGTACTAGGAATCTGGAATGGACTGTCTGGGAAGATAGTGGAGGCTTCAAACATCAGAGTATTCAAGGGTATGGGACAAGTGCAGGAAATTGAAATGAGAGGACTTTCAGTTGGAGTTATGTTGGCCCAGACTTGATGGGCTGAAGCTTCTGTTCTGTGCTGTACGATACAGTGAATGTGTGTGTTACTGCCATCAGTGGCAGGTCGGACTCTTCATGACCCCCATCTGTGACAGGCCCATCTCTAAGAATCACTTCCCACTCAACCAGTCCACTGAAAAGGTCTTCTCTGAGTGGAATGGTGTGTTGATCCACTCTCAGCAATGGGTTGACTGCTTCAGCTAAAGATTAATTTCTACTCCTTTCATTTCCCCCAGGGTTCCCTTGAACGCATATTTGTAACTGTACAAAATCTCTTGCAAACCGGTTCTTTGCAAAAAATAGTCCACCAGCCTATCAATCTGTCCCTGGTTTTACTTTAACATCTGTAATCCGAAATGTCCAAATAATGCAGTGTCACCACCTTTCACTCCGTACAGAGGCAGCTCACACACCGGGCCCTTAGTTGTACTTTTACTAGTTCATAGCCCTTCAGCAGCACCGCTTGTTCTGTTTATGTCCACAGTGTAATCTTGGTTCACTATTGATTCTGGGATGAGAGACATCACTGCCCCTGTATCCACTTCCAGGTTTACTGCCTTACTCTGTATTTTGGGAAGAACCCAGAAACACTCAGCTTCACTCTGTACCATCAGGATGTCTAACCAAAGCTCTGCTGACTCTGGGCCTTCTGGTTCTCCCACACTCCCGGCTGATTCCTGGTCTACCCACTGGCAAGCCTCATTTACCTCATCCCATGAATGAATAATGAGAATGTACCGCGATGGTGTGCAACCTCAGTGCAAAATAACTCCCCAACCCTTTGCACAGAGTTTGGAATGTCATTTCCCCGGGTTTCTCCACTTGCATCAGACTTCTTTGAATTGTGATGTCTTTCTGTCAATGGAGCTCTGGAAATCCGGTCCTACTGAGTCTTCAGACACTTCATGAGCCTTTAAGTGCATTTCAAAACATTTGGTGGACAGATCCAACTTCCTATCTCTTCATCAAACAGTCCCATCACTCCTAACTGGCCCACCATTTTGTTTTCTTGCGCCTGGAGTCTCGACGCTGTTTGCAGCCAGAGTCACCTCGGTGAATGCACTCAGTCCCGGCTGCTCTCTCACCGACTGTGTTAGTGTATCACTCTTCAGTGGGTGTCACCCATCGTGTGAATCTCCTCATGATCCTCACTCTCAGCCCACTCCCAGCTGAGTAACTGTTCTTCCCTGGCTAGGGAGTGTTGCTGAACAAAGATAACTTGGAGTGCAGGTTCATAGCTCCTTGAAAGTGGAGTCGCAGGTAGATAGGATAGTGACGAAGACGTTTGGTATGCTTTCCGTTATCAGTCAGAGTATTGAGTAAAGGAGTCGGCAGCTGTACAGGACATTGGTTAGGCCACTTTTGGAATATAGCGTGCAATTCTGATCTTCCTATTGGAAAGATATTGTGAAACTGTAAAGGGTTCAAACAAGATTTACAAGGATGTTGCCAGGGTTGGAGGATTTGAGCTATACAGAGAGGCTGAACAGGCTGGGGCTGTTTTCCCTGGAGCATCGGAGTTTGAGGGGTAACATTATAATGGGTTAGAAAATTATGAGGGACATGGCTATGATAAATAGACAAAGTATTTTCCCTGGGATGGGAGAGTCCTGAACTAGAGGGCATAGGGTGAGAGGGGAAAGACATAAAAGCGACCTAAGGGGCATCTTTTTCACACAGAGGGTGGTACGTGTAGAATTGCAACATTTAAAAGGCATTTGTATGGTATACGAATAGGAAGGGTTTGGAGGGATATGGGCCAGGTGCTGGCAGGTAGGACTAAATTGGCTTGGGATATCTGGTCAGCATGGACGGGTTGGACCGAAGGGTCTGATTCCATGCTGTACATCTCTATGACTCTATGACTGGGTCCTGAGTCCCTTTAAGACCACTTCCCTCGATGTTACCTCCGAAATCCCACACTGTTTACTGAATCTTGGCGGTATCATTCCTCACAACAAAGCAAACAGCATCACACACAATTAATGGCCCGAACCTCATCTCGTTGCCAGTTATTGTGTTTGTGGATCACAGGTATAGAACACAAAGTGGATGGAGGGTAAACTGTCCTCTGAGCACCACAATCAGGTTATCGACTGACCCTCTCAATCCACCCTCTGGGTCACCTGACTTGCTCTCTTAAAGAGGCAATACTCACCCAACTCCATACAGTGACCACCACCCAGTCCTTGTGGAGATGAAATGAAGTCTTCCCACCGAGCAGACTCTCCATCATGCCATATGGCACAATAACCATGTTACATGGGGCGCCAACTCAAAACTGGGCATCCACAGGGCACTGTGGGCCATCAATATAAGCAGAATGATATTCCAATGCAATCTGGGACCTTACTGCCTGGCATATACCCCACCCTACCATTCCCACCAAGTGGGCAGATCAAACCTGGAGATTAGGAACAAAGTACTGCAGATTCTGGCACCTCTACTGAAAACAACAAATGCTGGAGATCACAGCGGTTCAGACAGTGTCCGGGGTGAGAGAGCAAGCTGACGATTCCAGTCTGAATGGCTGTCCATCAGAGCTGACCAGAAGTATGGTGGTGGGGAGTGCAGCAATAATGAGATAGTTTGGGGGTGGAGCAGATTACAGAGTGCTGGGTGTGAAAGGATGTTAATAGTTCAAACTAAGATCATTTACTTTGAACTAACAACATCCTTTCTCCACCAGCACCCCACCCCCATCCCCCACTACACCATAATGCTGCCCCTACCCCACCCTTTCGGGCAGCTCTGATGGAGAGCCATTGACACTGGAAACGTTAGCTTGCTCTCTCCCTACGGATGCTGTCTGACCCGCTGTGATCGCCAGCATTTGTTGTTTTCAAACCTGGAGAGTGCAGTCAGGCATTCCAGAGGCAGCACCAGGGAAACCTGAAAAAGGGGGAGTGGCCTGGTGAAAGTAGAAACAGGAGGATCTGTGTGACAAACACCACAAGCAGTGAGTGACACACAGAGCCAAGTAACCCCACTACCCACAGATCAGGTCGAAGCTCTGGAGCTTTGTGTACAGTTCTGGGCACCACATTACAGCCGCGTTCCAGTGGGACTATGGAGAATATTTACAAGAATATTATCGGGGCTGGAAAATTCCAGCTGTGAGGATTCGATCGGATAGGCTGGCATTACTGTCCTCTGAACACAAACTATTGAGATCTGACTGAATCAAGGTGTCAATCATAATGAGAGGCTTGGAGTTGATGAGGAGACCCGCTCTCCCTTACAGAGGTCAGTTACCTGGGGGACACAGGTTTGAGGTGATCAGATGAAGGATTAGAGGGGACCTGAGGAAAGTCATTTCCCCCAGAGGCTGGTGGGTGACTGCAATCCCCTGTCTCGTGTTGGTGGTTGATGTGGAAACCCTCAACCCAGTCAAAAAGATCATTGCAGATCCACACCCGAAGCAGCAGACGCTGCTTGGAGCAGGTGCTGGGAAATGAGCTCATGTATTCAGCCAGCACCGACACGTTGGGTTGAATAGGTCTCTTTCTGTGCTTGAACCTTTCTGTGTTTCCAGGGAAATGCCAGTGTTCCCTTCTTTCGGTTCCATAGAAAGGCTTTGGCTGCAGTTCAGGATGGAGTGTGAGACTGTGAATGTTGCATAGCTTCCCGTGTGGGGAGAGATTGTCAAAGTGACACTGACTGACCCTGTTTTCTCATTGTTTGTCCCACTCTCTCCCTGTCCCATCACTACAGGACGTCCAATAACCTGTCCGTAACTTGTTTTTTTCAGTCTACTTGGGACGGTGCGACAAGCCGGGGACAAAATGTCGTGCTGGCCCTTGTGAACCAGAAGAGATACTTTTCCCACTGCAATGCCCTGGCCTTTTGGATTGTTGTAAAAAGATGGAGTGGAAAGTCCTGTAGAGATGGATTCCCATTGCAGCCTGCAACCTCCTCTCTCTCCAAGGAAACCTTCATACAGTGGGTGACATTCGGTTGCTCGGATGAGGAGAATCCTGGAATTGTACAACCACATTCTCAATCATGGCCTGAACTCTTCAATAAAACACATTGTATTGATCAGAGCAATTCCTATTTAAGGTCACTGTACCTGGGATTGGGCTGTCTGTGGGGAACAAGACTTGGGAGAATGCCAGAGGGAAGGAAAAGTGAGATGGAAGAGGAATCTACTTCAGGAAATGCAGACTGACCTATTTAGTAAAGGACTTTAATAAGACAGGAGTACAGAATCTGACACTAACACAGCACCATACGATCCCTCCTCGAGCTCATGTTATTGACAGGATTTGAAATTTAAGGCACAACGAGTTATTTAGTAACGTGGTTAATCTTGAATATATTAGGTCATGGAATTGTTTCATCCGCTTGCATGGCTAATCTCACTGTCTCTCTCTCTCTCTCTCTCTCTCTCTCTCATGCATCGACATATCTTTATTCAAAACAAAATCCTGCAGATGCTAGAAATCTGAAACAAACACAGAGAATGCTGGGGAAACTCAGCAACATGTGTGCAGAGAGAAATGGAGTTTACGTTTTGAGTCTGGATGACACTTCTTCAAATCTCCCTCAGAAACGTTTCGGAACTGAGTTCTGCAGGAGAGACAGACTGTACTCCAAATGGTCACATTGTTTCTCTCTCTGCAGATGCTGGGAGAAAGTGAGGACTGCAGATGCTGGAGATCAGAGTCAAAAGTCTGATGCTGGAAAAGCACAGCCGTCAGGCAGCATCTGAGGAGCAGGAGAGTTGACGTTTCCAGCATAAGCTCTTCATCACATTCCTGAAGGAATGTTGTGGAGGTGTCCAGGGTGTTACCTGTTGGTTGCAGACCTGAAAACAGACCCAATCCTCCTCTTCCAGAGACGGTCACCACAAACACATTCCCATCAGGAAGGAGCAAGGCCAGTGACAGGAGCTACCCAGGAATGAAGATCCCATTGGTGGAAGTTCCATCGAGTGAGAGGTATCGGCCAATCAGCATCGAGCCAGGGAGACAGTGTTTACTCAGGGCAGTCATGGAGGATGAAGGACAAAGAGAAGGGGCCTACTAGAGGTGTCTTAGATCGAGAGAGGCCAGGACAGGGCGAATGCACTCTGTCTTTTTCCCAGGGTCAGGGAATTGAGGACGAGAGGGCATCAGTTTAAGGGGAAAGAATAATAGGGAACCTGAGGGGCAACTTTCTTACAGTGAGGGTGATACACATATGGAATTGGTTGAGGGGTGTACATTAACAACATTTAAAAGGCATTTGGACAAATACATGGATAGGAAAGGGTTAGAAGGATATGGGCAAAGTGCTGGGAAATGGGGTCAGTGTGAATGTACAGTTTGGTCGGCATGGACCAATTAGGGCCGAAGGGCCTGTCTCCGTGCTGTCGGACTCTCTGATTTTTTGGGTGTTGGTGACAGACGTGGACAGGGGCTCCTTGAAGCCAGCTTCCTGGCTCACTGAGTAACCCTCTGTTACCCCTTCTCCTTCTCTGTCACCACAGCCTCTGGCTTGTAGGCAAAGACAGAGGCAGAATAGTAATTTAACACCTTCACCAGGCCTCATGCTTTCAGGTGGAAACCTTCTTTTCTGTCTTGAACTGCCCGTCCGCCCCCATTTCCTTTGTTAATATTGATGTGCAAGTGGAAGCCTGGAATTTCATTTTATATCAATTGCCAGTCTTTCCCCACAGTCCCAAGTAGTTTCTCTCATTTGTTTGTGGCCTCCTCTCTGAAATATCTCAGCAATATTTACTATTTGACACGTGCTATAATAACCCTTTCTCTCCTTTACCTACATTTCTGTAGCCTCCATCATTCAGGGAAAATGTTTGTCCTCCTTGACCTTTTGAGGAAATGGGCCTTGACTGTTCCCTCTTTTAAAACAGGGAATTGCTCAGCTCCTGGTTTTCCCAGCAGCCTTTGGTTCCTCTCTGTCTAGCTAAACCCGTTCTTGTTCCTGTACAAACCTCTCTTTACCAGTTGTTCACAGAATCAGAGAAACGTTACAGAGTGAAGGAGGCCAATCAGCCCACTGTGCCTGTACCGGCCTGTTAAAGGACCATCACCTGCATCCTGCATTTTCCTCATACCTTTCAGTGTTATTTACACAAATAACCATCCAATGCCCCTCTCGAAAGCCTCATTTGAACCTGTCTCCACCACATTTCCAGGCAATGCATTCCATCCCCTCAGCTACTTGCCCCATGAGAAAGGTTTCCCTCACTTAACCTTCATTTCTTTTACAGATCACTTTCAGTCTGTATCCTCTTTGGTTGTTCCTTTTATGAATGGGAACACAGTCTCCCTATCTGCTCTACCCAGTTCAGGAAGTTGAAAGCCTCTATCAGATCTCCTCGCAGCCATCTCCTTTCCAAGGAAATTGTACAAACTTTTTCAATCGATCCTTGTAACTGAAGATCCTCATAGCTAGGACTTGTAAACACCTTCTTTACTCTCTCCAAAGTGGAAATAAATTGTTTGTAATCATAGAATCCCTACTGTGTGGAAACAGGCTATTAGGCTCAACATGTCCACACCGACCCTCCAAAGAGTAACCCACCCAGACCCATTCCCCGACGCCATTCCTCTAAAACTCCCTCCCCAACAAATGCACCTAACCCTACACATCCCTGGACACTATGGAGAATTTAACACGGCCAATTCATCTAACTTGCACATCTTTGGACTGTGGGAGGAAACTGGAGCACCCGGAGGAATCCTACGCAGTCACGTGGAGAATGTATAAACTCCACACAGGCAGGAGCCCGAGACTGGAATCAAACCTGGGTCCTAGCCACTGTGAGGCACCAGTGTTATCTCTAAGCCGCTGAACCAGAACTGCATGCAATCCTTCAGCCAAAGTGAAATAAGCATTTTCTCCAAGTTGAACATCACCTCTTTGATCTTCTGTTTAATGACTTGTTAAGAAATCCCAGGAAACTGTCTGCCTTCCTGACTGATGTCTCTACCTGCACGGATACAACTCGGTCCTGGAGTCTCCTTAGAAGAGTACACCCTAATTCATATTGTTTTTAACATTCTTCTGATCAAACTGCATCAATTTACCCTTTGAAAGAAGATCAAATATAGAACAGTACAGGCCCTCCGGCCCTCGATGTGGTGTGGAACGTCTATCCTACTCTCAGATCAAACTAACCTACATACCCTTCATTGTAATATTTTCCAAGTGTCTATTCAAGAGTCGTTTAAATGTCCCTGTTGTATCTGACTCTACTCCCACCGCTGGCAGTACATTCCATGTGTCCACTACTCTCTGTGTGTAGAACCCATCTCTGACCAGAACTGAGTACAATATTCCAAGTGTGGCTGAAGCAGGACTCTATACAGCTGCAGCATAACCTCGTGTCTCTTAAACCCGATGTCCCAGCCAACGAAAGCCAACACACCATAAACCTTCTTAATAACCCGATCAACTTGGATCGTAACTTTGAGGGATCGCAGAAAATGACGCCAAGATCCCTCTGTTCCTCCACACTGCCAAGAATCCTGTCTTTAACCTTGCATTCTGCATTCAAATTCGACCTCCCAAAATGAATCACTTCACACTTTTCCAGGTTGAACTTCATCTGCCACTTCTCAGCCCAGTTCTGCATCCTGTCATTGCCCTGTTACAACCTACAACAGCCCTCCACACTATTCACCACTGCACCAACCTTTGTGTCATCGGCAAACTTTCTAACCCACCCTCCCACTTCCTCATCCAAGCCAACTATAAAAATCACAAAGAGCAGAGAGCCAAGAACAGATCCCTGCGGAACACCATTCGTCACCAAGCTCCAAGCTGAATACTGTCCATCTACTATCACCCGCTGTCTTCTGTGGGCCAGCCAATTCTGTATCCAGACAGACAGGTTTCCCTGTATCCCATGCCTCCTTACTGTCTGAATGAGTCTACAATGGTGAACCTTCCCAAACGCTTTGCTAAGATCCATATACACCACACCCACTGCTCTTCTTTCCTCAATGTGTTTTGACACATCTCGAAGAATTCAAGAAGGTTTGTGTGGCATGACCTGCCCCTCCCAAATCCATACTACTTCTAAATAAACTATGCTTTTCCAACTAATCATGAATCCTATCTCTCAGAATCGTCTGCAATATTTGCCCATAACAGACGTGGGACTGACTGGTGTGGAATTCCCAAGATTATCCCCATTCCTTTTCCTGATCAAGGGAATAATATTTGCCAACCTCCAATCACCTGGCACTACTCCAATGGACAGAAAGAACACAAAGATCATCGCCAAAGGTGCAGTAACCTCTTCCCTTGCTCCTTGTAGCAACTATCGGGGAGATTTCCAATGGACTGGAGGGAAGCTAATGTAACTCCATGTTTAGAAAAAGGAGGAAGAGAGAAAATTTGGAATTATAGTCTGGTTAACCTGACATTGGTAGTGGGGAAAATGTTGGAATCAGTTATTAAGTATGTCACAACCGAGCATTTGGAAAGCTGGAAAAAATGGGTCCAAGTCAGCATGGATTCACTGAAGGGAAATGATACTTGACAAAGCTCTTGGAACGTTTTGATGATGTGACCAGGCGAGTGGACAAGGGAGAATCAGCTGTTGTGTATCTGGACTTTTCAAAGGTTTTGATGATGTTCCACACAAGAGATTAGTAAGGAAAATGAAAGCTCATAGTGTTGGAGGTAGAGTACTGACGTGGAGAGAGAACTGGATGTCAGGAAGGGAGCAGAGAGCTGGAATAAATGGGTCCTTTTCAGAATGGCAGGCAACGATGAGTGGGGCACTGCAGGGGTCAGCACTGTGGCCCCAGCTGTTCACAATACACATTAACCATTTGGATTAAGGACTTGAATGCAATATCTCCAAATGTGCAGACAACAATGAGCTGGGTGGCAGTGTGTGCTGTGAGAAGGATGCTAAGAAGCTGCAGGATGACGTAGACAGACTGGCTGAGTCGGAAGATTCTGATGATGATTCCTGATGAAGGGCTTTTCCCTGGAACGTTGATTTTCCTGCTCCTCGGATGCTGCCTGACCTCCTGTGCTTTTCAAGCAGCACTCCAATCTTGACTCTGACCTCCCACATCTGAAGTACTCACTTTCATCTGAGTGGGCAAATACCTGGCAAATGCAATACAACGTGAATAAATGTGAGGTTATCCACTTTGGTGGCAAAAACAGGAAGGCAGATTCTGATCTGAATGGTGGCAGTTTAGGAAAAGGTGGGGTGCAATAAAACCTGGGTGTCATGGTGGAACAGTCTCTGAAGTTTGGCACGCAGGTACAGCAGGCAGTGAGGAAAGCTAATGGCATGATGGCCTTCATACTGAGAGGATTGGGGTATCAGACTCTGGACTGGACAGGCTAGATGTGGGAAGTATGTTCCCACTTTGGGGAAGTCCAGACCCAGGGAACACAGTCTCAGAATAAGGGGTACGCCATTCAGGGCTGAGATGAGGAAGAATTTCTTCACTCAGACAGTTGTGAACCGATGGACTTCTCTCCCACAGGATGCTGTTGTGCCCAATCCATTAGATATATTCCAGAGGGAGCTGGGCATGACCCTTGCAGCTAAAGGGATCAAGGGATATGGAGAGAGAGTAGGATTAGGATGGTGAGATTGCATGATCAACCATCATTATGTTGAAAGGGGGGACAGGTTCGAACGGCTGAATGGCCTCCTCCTGTCTCTCTCAGTTAGTGGAGTCAAGTGGCAGGGATTGATGTTCCCGATGCCGTTTCACCCTCCGTCCTCCCTGGAGATCTCGGAAGTTCAGGTTTAAACTGGTGTGGAATCTTCTCTCCATTAACAGCTCTGCTGGAGCTATCCCTGTCGCTGTATGAGGGATGGCCCTGTAATTAAATAGGAAACTGGGACAGTTTGGTATCGAGTGAAGCTGTGCGCTCTCTCTTTAAGCTCACCTTTAAAGTTTGGACTACTCTTTCTCCCACACCATTGGACAATGGATGTATGGAGCTGTCCATTGGATTTTAGGAAATACTCTCGTTCCCTGCTGGTAAATACTGCCCTGTTATCTGGAAACAACACTTCCAGGAGTCTGGGTACTGAAAGATGTGTGCAGTTTTTCTATCATTGTCTCTGTGTTTGATAAATAAACTCTGGGCATGTCCAGCCACTCTGAGTGGGTGTCCACACTGACTAAGAACATCGAGCCCATGAAAGGGCTGACCATTCCAGAATGGTGGTGGTTAGGGGTGGGGGGAGGCTGCTGGTGGTAATTTATGTCCTTGTTGGCACTCTGGGCACTGCCCCACCAAATACAGCTGTGTCTACATCCAACCCTAGCCACCAGGCATAATGTCTCACCAACATCTTCATTTTGGAAACCCCAGAATGACCCTGGTGGGGTTCAGCCAGTATCTGGCAGTGACCTTTTCTCAGGACAATCACCCTTGTTCCCCATAATCATATCCCATCCTCGACGGTGATCTGGTCTCTCCGGATCCAAAACGGTTCCAGTTCTGGTAGGGACGGCCCTTTGGTTTCCCCCATCACCACCAGCTGGTTCCATTTTGCCAGGACCAGATCTGTCTGTGCCCACAGTCTGATATTGTCAGCTGTGATTGTAAGTGTGTCCAGAAAATGTAAAACAGTGACAGACCCTTCCAGCGATGGGACCACCCGAAGCCAGTGGGAGGCAGCTCAATGCATCCACCTTTGCTACTTGGTCTCCCAGACAGTGTTCCAATTTGTATGAACATGCACTTAGTATTAGAGCCCATCACTGAATTCAGCCTGAAGCTATGGCCAGCACTGCCTTGTTTCTTTAAGTAGACCTCGTAGATGCTTGTAATCCGTTATTATTACAAATTTGCTTCCATAAAGATATTGGTGGAACGTCCTGACTTGAAACATGACTGCCAAACCTTTCCTCCCTACAGGGGTCTATTTACACTCCGCATTTGCCTGGATGCATACCTATTGGGAATTCCTCTCCATTAGGCCACCGATGAGCTAATGATGCCCTAATGCCGTACATGGAGGTATCTCTTGTTAATACCAGGTCTGGCTTGGGATCATATTGTGCCAACACCGTGAGGGACAATAGCTGTTTCTTCACTTCCCTGAAAGCTATGGCTTGGCTATGTGGCTATTTCCAAGCCTGACCCTTTCTTAAGAGTTGATGCAAAGGTGTCAGGACTAAGACCAGGTTATGTAAGAACTTTGCATAATTACTCACTAAACCAAGGAAGGATCCAAACTCTAGAACAGATGTGGGAGTCAGGGTAACTTTGATCACCCTCTCTACCTTCCAATGGGTCTAACCTGTCTTGTCAACTCCGTAGCCCAAGGAGGTCACTTGTGGTGCCGGGAACACACAAGTTTCCCTTTTTAGGCCCACCTGGGAGAAATATCTAAGGACTCTGTCCAAGATATCTGGTGCTCCTTCGAGATCTTTCCTGTTATTAGCACATCATCCGGATAAATAGAGACATTGGGTAAACCACATAAACTGGTCACCATCATTCGCTGAAAAATGGAACAGAATGGTAATATCCCAAATGGCAGTCTCCTACATTGGTACAAACTCTTCTGAGTATTAATTACAGTTTACTTCTGGGAATCCTCATCAAACCACAATTACAAGTATGTGAGGCTGTGAAAAACAGCATTCCTGCCAACTTTGCACATCAGGCCTCTATGTGACAGATTGGGTATTTATCCAGCTACAGGAAGCAATTTACTGTTTGGTTAAAATCCCTTCAAAGGCCCATTAAGATTCACAATGGGTAAGACCAGTGCTGTGAATTCCACAAACTGTTTTGGCTTGATGATTCCCTCACTTTCCAGTCTCCTGATTCCTGCCTCGACTTTTGTGCATAAGGTATTGGTTGGGCTGTGCAGAATTATGGAATTCCCCCCTGGTCAACATGCAAGGTGGCCTTGGCTCCTTCCATAGTCCTTAGACCTTCCTGAAAAACATCCAGATATTTCATTCGGACTTCATTCAGGCAGCTATTTTCTAACTGGGAAATCAAGGTGAATATTTCTGAACCAATTTCACCCTATCAGGCGCGGGTCTGAGGCTTTTAATACAATCAGTGGGAACTGAACGAGCCGCTTCTCAGAAGAGAGTGGTACTGAAGTTGTCCCCTGAATCTGTACAAGTTCCCCAATGTAGATTCTCAGTCCAACTGAGGTCCTGAGCAATGTTAAGATGAAAGTTCAGGGTAAGGTTTATTCAAGTCTAGTTCTACGATCACTGAAACAGTTGCATTGTTATCGACCTCCACTGGTACTGGGTCAACATTTATCCAGAAGTTTATTTTATTCAGTTCCAATTTGGATGTTGCAAATAACCATTCCAAACCAGCTGTAGGTGGATTTTCCAGGGTGTGCACTCTCCTGGCTTCCGGCCTGTGAGTTCTCTTACTCTATAGATGGGTTAACTCCAGGAAGGGTAAGAAAGGTAGGCAGCTAGTGCAGGAGTCTTTTGTGGATATGCCCATTTCAAACAGGTATGCTGGTTTGGAAAATGTAAGGGGTGATGGATTCTCGAGGGAACGTAGCACGTCCACCCAAGTTTCTGGTATTGAGATTGGCTCCAATGCAACAAGTGGTACATCAGCTTCCAAGAGATCAATTGTGTTAGAGGATTCTGTAGTCTGAGGTACAGACAGACGTTTCTGTGGCCAGCAGAAAAAAAGCAAAATGGTGTGTTGCTTCCCTGGTGCCAGGATCAAGGATGTCGCAGAGAGGGTGCAGAATGTTCTCACAGGGGAGAGGGACCAACAGGAGGTCATTGTCCAATTAGAACCAATGACATTGGAAGGGAAAAGGTTGAGATTCTGACGGGAGATTACAGAGAGTTAGGCAGAAATTTAAAAAGGAGGTCCTCAACTGTAGTAATATCTGGATTACTCCCAGTGCTATGAGCTAGTGAGGGCAGGGATAGGAGGATAGAGCAGATGAATGCATGGCTGAGGAGCTGGTGTATGGGAGAAGGATTGACATTTTTGGATCATTGGAATCTCTTTTGGGGTAGAAGTGACTTGTACAAGAAGGACGGATTGTATCTAAATTGGAAAGGGACTAATATACTGGCAGGGAAATTTGCTGGAACTGCTCAGGAGGATTTAAACTAGTAAGGTGGGGGTGGGGGAGCGGGGGAGGGGTGGGGGGGGACGCAGGGAGACAGTGAGGAAAGAGATCAATCTGAGACGGGTACAGCTGAGAACAGAAGTCAGTCAAACAGTCAGGATAGGCAGGGACAAGGTAGGACTAATAAATTGAACTTCATTTATTTCAACACAAGGGGCCTTCCAGGGAAGGCAGATGAACTCATGACATGGTTAGGAACATGGGATTGGGATATCATAGCAATTACAGAAACATGGCTCAGGGATGGGCAGGACTGGCAACTTAATGTTCCAGGACACAAATGCTACAGGAAGGATAGAAAGGGAGGCAAGAGAGGAGGGGGAATGATGTTTTTGATAAGGGATAGCATTACAGCTGTGCTGAGGGAGGATATTCCCGGAAATACATCCAGGGAAGTTATTTCGGTGGAACTGAGAAATAAGAAAGGGATGATCACCTTATTGGGACTGTATTATAGACCCCCTAATAGTCAGAGAGAAATTGAGAAACAAACTTGTAAGGAGATCTCAGCTATCTGTAAGAATAATAGAGTAGTTTTGGTAGGGGATTTTAACTTTCCAAACATCGACTGGGACTGCCATAGTGTTAAAGGTTTTGTTGGAGAGGAATTTCTTAAGTGTGTACAAGACAATTTTCCGGATTCAGTATGGGATGTACCTATTAGGGAAGGTGCAAAACTTGACCTACTCTTGGGAAATAAGGCAGGGAAGGTGACTGAGGTGTCATTGGGGAGAACTTTGGAGCTAGAGACCATAATTCTATTTGTTTTAAAATAGTGATGGGAAACGATAGACCAGATCTAAAATTTGAAGTTCTAAATTGGAGAAAGGCCAATTTTGATGGTATTAGGGTGGCACGATGGATCAGTGGTCAGCACTGCTGCCTCACAGCACCAGGGTCCCGGGTTCGAGTCCAGCCTCGGGCAACTGTCTGTGTGGAGTTTGCACATTCTCCCCGTGTCTGCGTGGGTTTCCTCCGGGTGGTCCGGTTTCCAACCACAATCTAAAGATTTGCAGCTTAGATGGATTGGCCATGCTAAATTGCCCTTAGTGTTAGGTACATTCATCAGAGGAAATGGGTCTGAGTGGGTTACCCTTCGGAGGGTCAGTGTGGACTTGTTCGGCCAAAGGACTGCAGGGAATCTAACTTTCGAAAGCTGATTGGAGGCAGATGTTCGCAGGTAAAGGGACGGCTGGAAAATGGGAAGTCTTCAGTAATGAGATAACAAGAATCCAGAGAAAGTATATTCCTGTCAGGGTGAAAGGGAAGGCTGGTAGGTATAGGGAATGCTGGATGAGGGTTTAGTTAAGAAAAAGGACGTATATGTCAGGTATAGACAGGATAGATCAAGTGAATCCTTATAAGAGTATAAAGGAAGTAGGAGTATACTTAAGAGGGAAATCAGGAGGGCAAAACGGCGACATGAGATAGCTTTGGCAAATAGAATTAAGGAGAATCAAAAGGTTTTTTACAACTATATTAAGGACAAAAGGGTAACTAGGGAGAGAATAGGGCCCCTCAAAGATCAGCAAGGCAGCCTTTGTGTGGAGCCTCAGAAAATGGGGGAGATACTAAATTAATATTTTACATCAGTGTTTACTGTAGAAAAGGATTTGGAAGATATAGACTGTCAGGAAATAGATGGTGACATCTTGCAAAATGTTCAGATTACAGAGGAGGAATTGCTGGATGTCTTGAAACAGTTAAATGTGGATAAATCCCCAGGACCTGATCAGGTGTACCCGAGAACTCTGTGGGAAGCTAGAGAAGTGATTGCTGGGCCTCTTGCTGAGAAATTTGTATCATCGATAGTCACTGGTGAGGTGCCGGAAGACTGGAGGTTGGCAAACGTGGTGCCACTGTTTAAGAAGGGCGGTAAAGACAAGCCAGGGAACTATAGACTGGTGAGCCTGACATCGGTGGTGGGAAAGTTGTTGGAGGGAATCCTGAGGGACAGGATGTGCATGTATTTGGAAAGGAAAGGACTGATTCTGGATAGTCAACATGGCTTCGTGCGTGGGAAATCACATCTCACAAACTTGACTGAGTTTTTTGAAGAAGTAACCAAGAAGATTGATGAGGGCAGAGCAGTAGATGTGATCTATAAGGACTTCAGTAAGGTGTTCGGCAAGGTTCCCCATGGGAGACTGATTAGCAAGGTTAGATTAGATTACTTACAGTGTGGAAACAGGCCCTTCGGCCTAACAAGTCCACACTGACCCACCGCCCACCCAGACCCACTCCCCTACATTTACCCCTTCACCTAACACTACTGACAATTTAGCATGGCCAATTCACCTAACTTGCATATTTTGGGACCATGAGAGGAAACCCTCGCAGACACAGGGAGAATGTGCAAATTCCATACAGACAGTCACCTGAGACGGGAATTGAACCCGGGTCACTGGCGCTGTGAGGCAGCAGTGCTAACCACCGTGCCACCTATGGGTCTCATGGAATACAGTGAGAACTAGCCATTTGGATACAGAACTGGCTCAAAGATAGAAGACAGAGAGTGGTGGTGGAGGGTTAAGCCATTGTTGGTTAGGTCACTGTTGGAATATTACATGCAGTTCTGGTCTCCTTCCTATCTCAAAGAGGTTTTGAAACTTGGAAGACTTCAGAAAAGATTTACAAGGATGTTGCCAGGGTTGGAGGATTTGAGCTATAGGGTGAGGCTGAAAAGGCTGGGGTTTTTTTTGCCCAGGAGCGTCGGAGGCTGAGGGGTGACCTTATAGACGTTTATAAAATTATGAGGGGCATGGATAAGATAAATAGACAAGGTCTTTTCCCTGGGGTCGGGGAGTCCAGAACTAGAGGGCATAAATTTAGGGTGAGAGGGGAAAAGATATAAAAGAGACCTGAGGGGCAACGTTTTCACGCAAAGGGTGGTACGTGTAGGGAATGAGCTGCCAGAGGATGTGGTGGAGGCTGGTACAATTTTAACACTTAAGAGGCATTTGGATGTGTATATGAATAGGAAGGGTTTGAAGGGAGATGGGCTGATGTTGGCAGGTGGGACTAGATTGGGTTGGGATATCTGGTCGGCATGGACAGGTTGGACTGAAGGGTATGTTTTCATGCTGTACATCTCTATGACTCTATTTTAGTCAAGTGAGACCCTTTCACTGTCTCAGGTCCCCATGCTGCAGCAACTATGATGCTTGCCAGCTCTGACCTTGAAGAAAATGTATTGATTTGGCCGAGGCATGGTTTTGTTTTGGGGATTTCCTGTGGGTCCTGACCTGGAGTCCCTCTGATCATGACATATCCTGACTGAGGCTATGCAATTGCCTTCAGTTCATGAGTGCCCCCAAGCTCAGTTGGCCTGGCCAAGGTGCCCACTTCCATCAGTACACCCTGTAACTCCGATGTTCTACTAGCCACGTTTTCCTATGACGAGACCAGTTTTAGTGCCAGGTGGGTTTCAGCCGGGAGGTGCTTTTGCATGGTCACCTTATTAATCCCACTCTCGTTGTCACTGAAGTAACTCCACAGAGGCGAGTATCCCATCACTAAGTCACCCTTCATATACACACGGAGAGTCCATAACACTGATCCAGTGCCCTCAGAGCCTCCTCTCAGTGTGAACAGAACCCCTGACACTCCTGTTTCTTTTTTTTTTTTTTTTTTAATATTAACCCCCACACTACCGCCTAACTGCGGTAGTGCTTATTATTTTTAACCCCAGCACCCATGGTGTGTGTGTGCAGCTGTGAGACACAGTGAGAGACATAAAGTGCACAAATCTTTATTTAATTTCCACCACCAGGAAAAGTAGGAAAACACCCGAGTGGCCAGTGACGAGCAGTGCCCTTCACATCAAAGGGCAATGCTGTGTGATCAAAACAGTGAAGGGGAGGGCAGGGACTAAATCAAAATAGAGTTGGAGGGGGAAATGATGCACTCCACTCCCTGCGGCGCCCACCTCTCCCTGAACAACTCCAGGGTGTTGGTGGACACCGCGTGCTCCTTCTCCAAGGACACCCGGGCCCTAACGTAACCGCGGAAGAGGGGCAGGCAGTCGGCCCTAACGACCCCCTCCACGGCCCGCTGCCTGGACCTGTTTATGGCCAGTTTGGCCAGGCCCAGGAGCAGACCCACGAGGAGGTCTTCAGACCTGCCCTCCCTCCTCCGCACTGGGTGCCCGAAGATCAGGAGCGTGGGACTGAAGTGCAAACAAAAGCAGAGGAGGAGGTTTTTAAGAAAATCTAAAAGGGAGTGCAAACGCCCACACCCAATATACACATGGTCCACGGACTCCACAGCGCCACAGAACAAGCAGTTTGGCTGGGAGTCCGTGAACCACCGCAATCTGCGGTTTCAGGGGACTGCTGCGTGCAACACCCTCCACCCCAGATCCCCGAGAGAAAGGGGGAGGACTCCTGCGTAGAGGGCCCTCCACTGGGGACCCCCACCGCCCGGTGGCAAATGGGCACGCCAGGGCGTGTCCGGGCGGTGAATGAGGGAGAAGAGGTGGACGGTGTGCAGCAGCAGTCTGTACAGGACACGCCTTTTAACGTCCTTGAACGGGACAAAACTAAAATTACGGAGGCGGCTCAGGTTGTGGGGCACAGGCTCCCGCGGGAAGTACGGGACCTTGGGGCCGATGTGAAATTCCGTCCGGGCAGGGGTGAGCGCGGACGGGATCCCACCGCACACCTGGGCGTCCTCCAACTGGTGCACTACGTCGGGTCCGAGCACCGCCGTTTTAAGGCGTCGGATGCCGGTGGCCACGTACCGGACGTCTACCGCTGCCCTGCTCGCTATGTCTTGCGGCAACGTCCAGCCCAGCCCCCCGGCACCCAGCACGTCCCCGACCCTGGTCACCCTCGCCGCCACGGCCCTCCCCTCCGACAGCCACTCGAACCCGCGAGCACGGAGGTGCGGATTCCTGAGCAACGGCTCCCTGACGACAGCCGCTACTCCTGCCGGAGGGTAGGCGCGACGCGATTCGACCATGTTCCAGACAGTGATCAGGTCCTGGTAAAAGACAGGCAGCACCTTGAGGGCGACCTCCAAACCGTCACGGTCGACGAACAAGAGCTGCGTGTCGTAGTTGAGGTTACGCACCTGGCGGAAAAAATACGTCGCCAGGGCGCACCACCTAGGAGGAGGCTCGACGTAAAGGTATCGCTGCAAGGTCTGAAGGCGGAAGGTCGCGACCTGGGTGCGGACGCACACCAGCGACTGACCGCCCTCCTCAATGGGGAGACTCAGAACCTGCGCAGCGACCCAGTGCATCTTTTTGTCCCAGAAGAAGTCGACCAACGTTCTCTGGATGTCAGCGACAAAGCCAGGAGGAGGGACCAAAGTGACCAGCCGGTACCACAGCATGGCGGCCACCAGCTGGTTTATGACCAGCACTCGGCTCCTGTAAGATAGCACTCGGAGCAGTCCTGTCCAGCGGCCTAGGCGAGCCGAGACTTTGGCCTCCAGCTCCTGCCAGTTGGCCGGCCAGGATTCCTCGGTCGGGCTGAGGTAGACACCCAGGTAGAGGAGATGGGTGTTACTCCAGCTGAACCCCCGAAACTCCTCCGGCAGGGAGTCCACCCGCCACGGACCCACCAGTAGCCCGGAACATTTGGCCCAGTTGATCCTGGCGGAAGACGCCGCCGAGTACACGGCCTGGCACTCGCGCATCCTCCCCAGGTCAGCCGGGTCGGTGAAAGTGAGGAGCACGTCGTCGGCGTAGGCCGAGAGGACCACCCCCGCGCCCGCGCCGCGCAGAACCAGCCCCGACAACCTCCTCCGCAAGAGGCGCAGGAAAGGCTCCACGCACAGGGAATACAGCTGGCCGGACAGGGGGCAGCCTTGACGCACTCCTCTCCCGAAGCGAAGGGGCCCCGTCAGGGACCCGTTAACTTTAACCAGACACTCTGCGGCGGCGTACAAAAGTCGGATCCGGGCGACGAACTGCGTCCCGAACCCGAACGCCCGCAGAGTCCCGAGCAGGTACTCGTGATCGACCCTGTCGAACGCCTTCTCCTGGTCGAGAGACAGGAAGGCGCTCGGCAGACCAGCCCGTCGACAGAAATGGATCAGGTCCCGGACCAGATGGACGTTGTCTTGTATCCTCCGGCCCGGGACCGTGTAGGATTGGTCCGGGTGAATCATGTGGGCCAGCACGGAAGCCAGGCGAGAAGACAACACCCTGGCAAAGATTTTGTAGTCCGTGCTGAGGAGGGAGACCGGACGCCAGTTCTTCAAGGAACGAAGGTCCCCCTTCTTTGGCAGCAGGACGATGACCGCCCTGCGCCAAGAAAGGGGCAGCTCTCCGGCATTTAGACACTCCCCCAGGACCTGTGCGTAGTCGCTCCCCAGGACGTCCCAGAACGCCCTGAAGAACTCCACAGTCAGCCCGTCCAGCCCCGGGGATTTGCCCCTCGAGAGCCGGTCGAGGGCGCCGGTCAGCTCCTCTAAGGTGACGGGAGCGTCGAGCCTTCCGGCGTCCTCCGGGCTGAGCTGCGGCAGGTCCTCCCACAGAACTCTGCGAGCATCCTCGCTGGACGGATCCGGAGAGAACAGGGCCGTGTAATAGGATCGGACGTGGGCCCTGATACCCTCCGGATCCGAGACGAGGGACCCGTCGTCGGCCAGCAGCACAAGGAGCTGCTGACGGGTGCCACGCCTTTTTTCCAGCGAGTAGAAGAAGGGGGAGCCGCGGTCCAGGTCCTGGAGGAGCTGGAGCCGCGACCTCACGTACGCGCCCCGAGCCCCGACGAGCTGCAGGTCCCGGAGCGCGGCCTTCTTCTCTTCGTACACCCCGCGCAGGGCCGGGTCCGCGTCGGGCTGACCGAGGCGTGACTCCAGGTCGAGCATCTCCCTCTCCAACTCCCCGATCCTGGATTTCCGCCTCTTCGTCGACCCCCTCGCGTACTCCTGACAGAAGACGCGGACGTGAGCCTTGCCCACGTCCCACCATAGCCTCAGGGAGGGGAAGCTTCCCCGCTTCCTTCTCCAGCCGGCCCAGAAACGACGAAACGAGTCCCGGAACCGCTCGTCCTCCAGCAGCAGGTTGTTAAAGTGCCAGTACGCGGAGCCCAACCTGGCGCCGAACGGAAGGAGTTCCGCCCACACCAGGTGATGGTCCGTGCACGACACCTGCCGCGTGGAGGCCTTCGGAAAGCAGGAGGCGTACGCCCGCGAAACGTACAGGCGGTCGATTCTGGACGCTCCGACCCCAGGCCTCACGAAGGTGAAGGCGATGGAGTCAGGATGGAGATTCCGCCAGACGTCCACCAGGTCCAAGGACTTGACCAAGTCCCCCAACCTCCTCCCCGACGTCGAACTCGTGCGGGCACCGCCGTGGTCCCTGTCCTCGAGGACGCAGTTAAAATCTCCCCCGAGGACGACGCACTGGTTCTCGTCGATGGAAGCGAGATGAGCGGACACTTCTTTGAAGAAGCTCGCTTGCCTCGGCCCGGCCAGGGGAGCGTAGACGTTCACCAAGTGAAGCACCGCGCCCCCCAGCCGAACCGTCAGGTGAAGCAAACGGCCTGGCACTGGCTCCCTGACCCCCAAGATCTCCGGCTGAAAATGCGGGGCCAACAAGATAGCCACCCCGCCAGATCTGCGGGTGAGGTGACTCATGTAGACCCCCCCTCGCCACTCCAGGAGCCAGGTGGCTTCGTCTCCCGGGGTAGTGTGGGTTTCTTGCAGGAAGCACACCGCATACCTCCCGTCCCGAAGGACCGAGAGGGTCTGGAATCTGCGCTGTGACTCCCTGCTGCCGTTGATGTTGAGGCTGGCTATAGTTGTCTCCATGTCGGAAGTATAGTGCAACCACCACCAGTACACACAGTTAAACTATGTACATATTTACTGGGAGGACGAGAGAGGGGCACAGAAGTCCCTCGCCCTCACCAGGAGTGCTCCCAGGAAGTTCCTGACTCGCTTTCGCTCATTGACGTCAAGCCCGGGTGCCTGGCGCGCAGCGTGGGCCGACCAGTAGACTCTTTCGAAGGAGCTCCAGCGGTCGAGCGCCAGTTGGGCTCTATCCCGGCGACTCCGAGTTTCCTCGACAAATTCCCGGAGTTCCTCGAGGGGGATGAGGGGGAGATCGGTGGGGGGCACCTGGGACTCGAAAATGTCGCTGGAGACGGACTCCGCGTCGTCCCCGGTGTCCGCCACCGATCCAGAACCCTCCTCCGGGAGGTCGCCTTCGGTCACCGACCCCTCCCCACCGAGAGGATGGGGGCTGGTCCGGCACCGCCAACTGGCCTCAAACCTCCAGTGACCCCACCCCCAGGGTCACCTTCAGTCCCTTCCTCGGCGCACCCCTGCCCGGAACGCCCCGAGTTCGGGTCGCCGGGCGGCAGAGGCTCGGGGCCCCGCTCCTCTCCCGACACCGGGACGCCCGGCACCTCGGGGAAAATGTCCTCCCCCAGGGCCAAGGCCCCCGGAAAAACAGTCTGGGAGGGAGGAGCGAGGATAACACCTTCCTCCCCTCCACCGCTCGACGACCCAGCAGTGAATAAAAGTCTGTCGACTGCACCATGGCCCGTGTTGTTAATAAAATCCTCCCCAGGGGCTGGAGGAGTTATGGCGGTGGAAGGCCCAGCTGTCGCCCCTGGGGGTTTGGGCAGGTCGGGCCATGGTGCAGGACAGTGGGGGGGCACCGTCGGCTCATCCCCTGGAGAGGGGCAGCGCCGCCGGCGCGCTGATGGGATTTCTCCCCCCTCCAAGGGCCAGTGCCTCTTCCCCAGAGAGACAGGGGGGAATTTATGAGCCTTCTCCTCCCCGCCCGCCTTGGTGGTCATGGGGCCCGAGGTCCCTCCCCCCCACCTTTCCCGGAATACGATTGGCTGGGGGAAGGCAGGGGGCGTGGCCAGGGTGGGGAGGGTCAGCCGTGTCACTTCCTGCCCCGCCCCTGGTATATCAGGTGATGGCGGGCGGGGCAGGGGCCCAGTTCCCTCTCCGGGGCCTAGAGACACGGTCGCTGCAGGAAGTGGAGCAGCGATGGTTCCCCCCAGGTTAGTGCCAGGGGGTGGCTGGGTGGGGCGGGGCTCAGTTTCTGGAGGGGGGGTTGAAGCCCCAGGAGTTTCCTTAACGAGGTGGGGGTCGGGGTCAGTGGGACCGGGATCAGGTACGGGTTTGGGGGTTCGGGGGTCAGGGTTCCCGCGCCGGGGCGACGCTGGCACGGCCGCAGGGGCATTGTCGTGCCGGGGCGGGGCAGGTCGTGGGCTACGTGGAGGGGAAGGGGAAGGGGATGGGGATAGGGTGGTCTCCCCGTGGGCGGGCTTGACGCGTTGCGTCTTCCTGAGCGCCTTCCGTTCGGTCGGACGCTCACCCCCCTCCCTGCCAGAGGCTGAGGCATTGGGAGCCTCTGGCTTAGCCCCCGGTGCCGGGGCTTGTGGTGTTGACTTTGGGGGAGGGGGAGTGGGTGCGGCGGCACCACCCGCAGCCGTTGGTGTGGGCTGGGCAGCCTTCTGGGTGGGGCAGTTTTTTCTAATATGCCCCACCTCGCGGCACAGGTGGCACCGCACGCCGTCCGCCGTCCAGAAGGCGCGGTAGGCCGCGCCCTCGTGGAGGATGGTGAAGGATCCCTCCGTGACCTCCTCCCGGGCCAGGCAAATAAACACCTGGCGTCGGAAGGAGTATACATGGCGGAGGGTGGGGTCCTTAAGACCGAGCAGGAGCGGTTGAACACCTGACCGGATCTCCCCCAAGGTGTTGAGGTGGGGAAGAAGGAGCTCGCTGGCAATGAAGGGCGGGACGTTGGAGATCACGACTCTCTGGGCCGTGACCTCCAAGGGGTCGACTGGCAAATATGTCCCGCCCACAGTGAGCCCCCTCTCCACGGCCAGGTGGACCGCCTGCTCGGTCTTAAGGAAGAAGACGGCCTTCCCGTACATGCGGGCCGCAGCGACGATGGCCAGTGGGCCGACCACACCAGCCATGGCCTTACTGCAGGCCTCGATGGTCATGTTGGGATGGGGATAGGCCTTGACCCCCAGGCGTTTGGTCAGGTGCCTGAAGGGGGATGCGGTTGCGGCCGGGGTTGGGCCAGCCGAGCCTAAGGCAGCGGCTACCCCGGCGTAGGTCCGGCTGGGCCCTGCGACCTTCGGGCTCGCCATATTCTGCTGCTGGAGGTGGGCCTTTGGCTGTAGCAGTGGCGGAAGTCCTGGGGTCGTGCCCAAAGCCAGTCACCCGAGGAGAGTCCCAGGCAGCGACGGTGGAAACCGGCCTCGGGCAATGGCAGGGGCAGGCTTCGGGCGAGTCCCAGGTAGGCCCTTGGTCACCGGTAGGGGCAGGCCTGTTGGGGAGGGTCCCCAAGACAAGTCCCAGGCAGCCCCAAAATTAAGTCGTGGGCAGCAGCGGTGGAGGTGGGCCTCGGGTCGCAGCAGTGGTGGAGGCTGTGGAGAGTGGCCTCAGGCAAGTCCCAGGCTGCAGTGGTGGAGGCAGGCCTCTGGCGAGTCCCAGGCAGGCCCTCAGTTGGGGAGGGACTCCCAGGCAAGTCCCAGGCAGTGGTGGTGGAGGCAGGCCTCTGGCAGCAGCAGCAGCAGTTGAGGCAGGCTTCTGGCAAATCCCAGGCTGGCCCTTTGTCCCAGCAGTGGAGGCGGACCTGTTGGGGAGGGACTCCCAGGCGAGTCCCAGGCAGTGGTGGTGGAGGCAGGCCTCTGGCAGCAGCAGCAGCAGTTGAGGCAGGCTTCTGGCAAATCCCAGGCTGGCCCTTTGTCCCAGCAGTGGAGGCGGACCTGTTGGGGAGGGACTCCCAGGCGAGTTCCAGTCAGCAGTGGTGGAGGTTGTGGGAAGGTGCCTCAGGCGAGTCCCAGGCAGCGCTGGTGGAGGCAGGCCTCTGGCAAGTCCCAGGCTGGCCCTTGGTCCCAGCAGTGGAGGTAGGCCTCAGGTCACACCAGTGGAGGAGGTTGTGGGAAGGGGCCTCAGGCGAGTCCCAGGCTGCGGTGGTGGAGGCAGGCCCAGGCGGGGTCCCAGAGACCAGCAGTGGGAGTGGGCCCCAGGTCAGCTCAAACACAGGGCCCAGAACACACAGCTTTCACCTCCTTCCTACACCTCCTTCTTGTTCTTCTCTTTCTCCTTCTTGTTCTTCTCTTTCTCCTTCTTTCTTCTTCTCCTTCTTCAGGCACAACACTGCCACTGGTCCAACTCTTAACAGGCAAAACACCCGAGTGGCCAGTGACAAGCAGTGCCCTTCGCATCAGAGGGCAATGCGTCTCCTGTTTATTTATTTAATTTTTTGGGATTGTGGGAGGAAACCAGAGCACCCGGAGGAAACCCACACAGTCATGGGGAGAATGTGCAAACACCACACAGAGAGTCATCTGAGGCGGGAATTGAACCCGGATCTCTGGCGCTGTGAGGCAGCAATGCTAACCACTGTGCCACCTATGGGTCTCATGGAATACAGTGAGAACTAGCCATTTGGATACAGAAATGGCTCAAAGATAGAAGACAGAGAGTGGTGGTGGAGGGTTAAGCCATTGTTGGTTAGGTCACTGTTGGAATATTACATGCAGTTCTGGTCTCCTTCCTATCTCAAAGAGGTTTTGAAACTTGGAAGACTTCAGAAAAGATTTACAAGGATGTTGCCAGGGTTGGAGGATTTGAGCTATAGGGTGAGGCTGAAAAGGCTGGGTTTTTTTTTGCCCAGGAGCGTCGGAGGCTGAGGGGTGACCTTATAGACGTTTATAAAATTATGAGGGGCATGGATAAGATAAATAGACAAAGTCTTTTCCCTGGGGTCGGGGAGTCCAGAACTAGAGGGCATAAATTTAGGGTGAGAGGGGAAAAGATATAAAAGAGACCTGAGGGGCAACGTTTTCACGCAAAGGGTGGTACGTGTAGGGAATGAGCTGCCAGAGGATGTGGTGGAGGCTGGTACAATTTTAACACTTAAGAGGCATTTGGATGTGTATATGAATAGGAAGGGTTTGAAGGGAGATGGGCTGATGTTGGCAGGTGGGACTAGATTGGGTTGGGATATCTGGTCGGCATGGACAGGTTGGACTGAAGGGTATGTTTTCATGCTGTACATCTCTATGACTCTATTTTAGTCAAGTGAGACCCTTTCACTGTCTCAGGTCCCCATGCTGCAGCCACTATGATGCTTGCCAGCTCTGACCTTGAAGAAAATGTATTGATTTGGCCGAGGCATGGTTTTGTTTTGGGGATTTCCTGTGGGTCCTGACCTGGAGTCCCTCTGATCATGACATATCCTGACTGAGGCTATGCAATTGCCTTCAGTCACTGAGTGCCCCCAAGCTCAGTTGGCCTGGCCAAGGTGCCCACTTCCATCAGTACACCCTGTAACTCCGATGTTCTACTAGCCACGTTTTCCTATGACGAGACCAGTTTTAGTGCCAGGTGGGTTTCAGCCGGGAGGTGCTTTTGCATGGTCACCTTATTAATCCCACTCTCGTTGTCACTGAAGTAACTCCACAGAGGCCAGTATCCCATCACTAAGTCACCCTTCATATACACACGGAGAGTCCATAACACTGATCCAGTGCCCTCAGAGCCTCCTCTCAGTGTGAACAGAACCCCTGACACTCCTGTTTCTATATGTCAGCCAGGGGTCCTGATTGGCCCAGATTAACAGCCCCAATCAGGGATGCATACTCTGTGAGATCCAGTTGGCTGCCTTGTTCCAATCAGTCCAGTTTCACCATCAGCCTTATTAATCCAGTGACCCAGGCAATGTTCTGGGGACATGGGGATCATAGCAGGTGGAGGATTTGAATTCAATTTTGAAAAGTAAAGAAAATCTGGAATAAGGTGTCTAGTAAAATGATAAAATAGAGCAGCAGAACCAGGCCATTCAACTCATTGAGTCTGGTCCTCCATTCGATCAGAGCTGATATGTTTCTCAACCCCATTCTCCCGCCTTCTCCCAAAACCCTTGACTCCATTATCAATCAAGAATCTAGCTACACCTAACTTAAAGTCTCTCAGTGACTTGGCCTCCATAACATTGATCATAGAACATAGAACATAGAAGGATACAGCGCAGTACAGGCCCTTCGGCCCTCGATGTTGCGCCGACCGAGTCCTACCTAACCTATACTAACCCAATAACTTCCAAATGCCTATCCAATGCCCGCTTAAATGAACATAAAGAAGGAGAGTTCACCACTGATACGGGCAGGGCATTCCATGAACTCACAACCCGCTGTGTGAAGAATCTACCCCTAACATCTGTCCTATACCTACCACCCCTTAATTTAAAGCTATGTCCCCTAGTAACACCTGACTCCATTAGCGGTAAAAGGTTCTTAGTATCTACCCTATCTAAACCCCTAATCATCTTATACACTTCTATCAGATCTCCCCTAAACCTTCTCTTCTCCAATGAGAACAGCCCCAAGTGCCTCAGCCTTTCCTCATAAGATTTTCCTACCATTCCAGGCAACATCCTGGTAAACCTCCTCTGCACTCGTTCTAAAGCTTCCACATCCTTCCTATAGTATGGCGACCAAAACTGCACACAATACTCCAGATGAGGCCTCACCAGAGTCTTATACAACTGCAACATGACCTCAGGACTCCGGAACTCAATTCCTCTGCCAATAAAGCCCAGTACACCATATGCCTTCCTCACAGCACTATTTACCTGGGTGGCAACTTTCAGAGATCTGTGTGCATAGACACCAAGATCCCTCTGCTCATCCACACTACCAAGTAGCCTACCATTAGCCCAGTAATCCATCATCTTGTTATTCCTACCAAAGTGAACGACTTCGCACTTAGCTATATTGAATTCCATTTGCCACATTTCCGCCCAGCTCTGCAACTTATCTATATCCTGCTGTAACCTACCACTTCCTTCCTCACTATCCACAACTCCACCGACTTTTGTGTCATCCGCAAACTTGCTTACCCAGCTTTCAAGTCCTTCCTCTAGATCATTTATAAAGATAACAAAAAGCAATGGTCCCAAAACAGATCCTTGTGGTACACCGCTAGTAACTGCGCTCCAAGATGAACATAATCCATCAACTACTACCCTCTGTCTCCTTCCAGCCAGCCAATTCCTAATCCAAACCTCTAATGTATCCTCAACGCCATACCTCCGAAGTTTTAGCATTAGCCTACCATGGGGAACCTTATCGAACGCCTTACTAAAATCCATATACACAACATCTACTGCTTTACCCTCATCCACTTCCTTAGTCACCTTCTCAAAGAACTCAATAAGGTTTGTGAGGCACGACCTGCCCTTCACAAAACCATGCTGGCTATCCCTGATCACGTTATTCCTACCCAGATGTTCATAAATCTTATCCCTTACCATTCTCTCTAAGACTTTGCCCACCACTGAAGTCAGACTCACTGGCCTATAGTTACTAGGGCTATCCCTACTCCCTTTCTTGAACAATGGGACCACATTCGCTATCCTCCAGTCCTCTGGTACTATTCCCGTTGACAATGACAACATAAAAATCCAGGCCAATGGCTCTGCTATCTCCTCCCTAGCTTCCCATAGGATCCTGGGGTAAATGCCATCAGGCCCAGGAGACTTGTCTATATTCATCCTTTCCAATATTCCCAAAACCTCTTCCCTGCATATTTCCAGGGCATCCATTCTAATTATTTGTGATTCCATATTCACATCAGCAACAGTGTCCTGTTCCTGAGTGAATACTGATGAAAAGTACTGATTTAATGTCTCTCCAATCTCCTCCGCCTCCACACACAACTTCCCACTACTATCCTTGACTGGACCGATACCTACCCTAGTCATCCTTTTATTCTTGACATACCTATAGAAAGCCTTTGGGTTTTCCCTAATCCTACCAGCTAAAGACTTTTCATGTCCCCTTCTCGCTTCTCTTAGCTCCCTCTTTAGCTCCTTCCTGGCTACCTTATAACTCTCAAACGCCCCTACTGAACCTTCACGCCTCATCTTTACATATGCCGCCTTCTTCCCTTTCACAAGGGACTCCAATTCCTTACTAAACCACGGCTGCCTCACAAGGCCCTTTACACCATGCCTGACTGGTACATACCTATCGAGGACACGCAGTAGCTGCTCCTTGAACAATCCCCACATCTCATTAGTGTTATTCTCTTGAAGCCTGTTTTTCCAATCCACACAACCTAAGTCATGCCTCACTGCATCATAATTTCCCTGCCCCCAGCTATAGCTCTTGCCCTGCGGCGCACGATTATCCCTCTCCATCACTAAAGTAAAAGTCACCTCTAAGGCAATCAGTTCCAAGGATTGACAACTCTCTGGCTGATGAAATTCCTCCTCATCTCAGTTCTAAGGGGTGGTCCCTTCACTCTGAGGTTGTGCCATTCGGTCCCAATCTCTCTACGAGGAGATCTTCTCCATGTCCACTCTATCCAGGCCTCTCGGTATTCTGTAAGTTTCAAACTGATTCCCCTCATCCTTCTAAACTCCATCACGTACAGATCCAGAGTCTTCAACTACTTCTCATGAGCCAAGCCTTCATCCCTGGGATCATTCTCATTCATCTCCACTGTAACCCCTCCAACACCAGCAAATCCTTCCTTAGATACAGGGCCCACAACTGCTCACAATATTCCAAATGCTGTCTGATCGGACATTAAACAGTCCCAGCAATACACCTCTTCCCTTGTATTCTACGCTTCTTGAAGTGAATGCTAACATTTCATGTGATTTCTTAACTACTAAACTGAACCAGCATATTAACCTTATGGGAGCCCAGAACTATGAGTCCCAAGGTCTTTTGTCTTTCAGATTTCAGAAGCTTTTCCCATTTACAAAATAGTCTATGCCTCTATTTTTCCGAACAAAGTGCATAACCTCACGCTTTTCCACGTTGTACTCCATCTGCCATTTTTTGTCCCACTCTCCCAGCCTGTCCAAATCCTTCAGCAGCCTCCCAGCTTTCTCAATACTACCTGTGCCTCCACCAATCTATGTGTCACCTGCAAACTCAGCAACAATGCCCTCAGGTCCTCCATCCAGATCGTTAATGTATCACAGAAATTGTTGTGATCCCAACACCGACCCCTGCAGAACTCCAGAAAACAGAGTCCTTTATCCCAACCCTCTGCTTCTGCCCGTCAGCCAGTTCTCTTTCCATGTCAGTGCCTTGCCCTCAACACCATGGGCTTCATGTTATTGAGCAGCCCCCTGTGTGGTGCCTTGTCAAAGCGCTTTTGCAAATCCACATCGATCACATCTCCTGGTTCTCCCTTGTCTCACTTGTTTGTTACCTCCTCAATGAATTCAAACAGATTTGTCAGGCATAATCTCTTCTTGCTGAAGCTGTGCTAACTCTGTCCTGTTTTCCCCACGCTCTTCCAAGGTCACTGAGCCTCATCCTGTATAATGGATTCCAAAATCTGACCAATATCCAAGGTATGACTGACTGGATTATAACTTCCTCTCTTCTGCCTCTCTGCCTTCTTAAATAGGGGTGTCACTTTAGCCATTTCCCTGTCTTTCCTGACTTCAAGTGTTTCCTGAAAGATTACCACCAAAGCCTGTACAATCTCGTTCAGAACTCTGGTCTGTAGTCCCCCTGGTCTGGGTGATTTATCCACCTTCAGAGTTTTCAGTGTTGGTAGCACCTTCTCCTTTGTGATGGACACGGCACTAACCTCTTTCCCCTACTCTCTCGAAGTTCTGGTACACTGCTGTTGCCTTCCACTGTGAAAACTGATGCAAATTACCCATTCAGTTCCTCTGTCATTTCTTTGTTCCCATTACTACTCCTTCAGCTTTCTTTTCCAGCAATCCAGTGTCCACTCTTGCCTCTCTCTTACCTTTTAGATATCTAAATTCAATCTTCCACTCTTCTGTTATATTACGAGCGAGCTTACTCTCATATTTCATCTTCTCTCCCAGTTGGTGTTTCAGTTCCCCTCTGCTGGGTTTTAAAGGCTGACCAATCCTCTGGCTTCCCACTCATCGTCAATACATTATAGATATTTATTTTTGTGTTCTTTGAGTTATGGAGCACAGAAATGGTCCCTTCAGCCCAACCCATCCATGCTGACCAGGTTTCTGAAACTGAGCTAGTCCCATTTGCCTGCATTTGGCCCAGATCCCTCTAAACCCTTCCTATCCTTGTGTCTGATCAAATGTCTTTGAAATGTTGTAACTGTACTCACCTCCACCACTTCCTGTGGCAGCTCGTTCCATGTACACACCACCCTCTGTGCGAAGAAACAAATCCCTACAGTGTGGAACAGGCCCTTCAGCCCAACAAATCCACACCGACCCTCCGAAGAGTAACCCCTCCAGAACCATTCTCCTACCGTATTACTCTACACGTACCCCTCACTAATGCACCTAACCTACACATCCCTGAACACGGTGGGACAGTTTCCCGTGGTCAATCCACCCTAACCTGCACATCTTTGGACTGGGGGGAGGAATCCCGATCACCCGGAGAAAACCTACGCAGACACGAGGAGAATGTACAAACTCCACACAGACAGTCGCTCGAGGCTGTCAGCCAACCTGGGTCCCTGGCACTCTGCGGGACCAGAGCTAAATGCCGAGACACCGTGCCACCCCAAATCTTGCCCCGCAGGTCCCATTTAAATGTTAGCTGCCTCACCTTAAACCTGTGCCCTTTATTTTATACTCCCCTGACCTGTGGAAAAAATCTCAGCTATTCAATTTATCTATGTCTCACATCATTTTATAAACCTCCATCCTCAATCTCCTATGCTCCAGGGAAAAAATCCCAGCCTATCTAGCCTCTCCTCTTCAGTTAAACCTTGTGAGCCTTTCCAGTTCAATCACATCCTTCCTGTAGCACAGCGACCAGAAATGCACGCAATGGCTTTACCATTGCCTTGTACAGCTGTAACATGACATCCCAACTTCTGCAGGAGAAAGTGAGGAATTGCAGATACTGGAGATCAGAGTCGAGAATGTGGTGCTGGAAAAGCATTTCCTGATGAAGGACTGATGCGCAAAATGATGATTCTCCTGCTCCTCAGATGCTGCCTGACTTGCTGTGCTTTCCCAGCACCACAATCTCTATCTCAATGTCTGTACTCAATTCTCTGTCTGATGAAGACAAGTGTGTCAAATACTTTCTTCCTTACCCGAGGGAGACTGGCAGGAGGCCGGAAGAACACAGCAAGCCAGGCAACATCAGGAGGGGAAGAAGTCAATGTTTCGGGTGTAACCCTTCGCCCGGACTGGTTTTGGTGTGGGGGTGCTGCACAGAAAGGGGTTGGTGAGGGTAGGGTGGTGAAGTAAGGTAGGTGAAGACAGGTAGAGGGTATGATCCAGTTGGTCAATGGGAGGATTGAATCCAGTTGATGGCATGGAGCAGTGGCAGTGAGGGGGAGGGGCTGGTAAGGGAGTCAGGGGAGGTAAGGGAGGTGACTTGAAATTGGAGGACTCAATGTTCAGTCCTCCAGGCTGTCGGCTTCCCAGGCAGAAGATGAGTTGTTGTTCCTCCAATTTGTGGTTTGGTTTGTTGTGACAATGGAGGAGAACAAGGATGGTCATGTTGTATAGGGAGTGGGAAGGGGAACTGGAATGAGTGGTGACTGGAAGGTCCGGTTGGTCCCTGCAGACCCAGCTGTGATATTTGGTGAGCCGTTCCCTAGGTTTACGTTTGGTCTCCCCGATGTAGAGAGATTGGGAGAGCAAACATACACTGAGGGAACACGGGCCGACCGGATCGCTGAGCCAGCATTCGGATCTATTCCTCCCGATGACCAACCAGGTCATACCCTCCACCTGTCTTCACCTATCCCCATTTCACCAGGCTTCCCCCACCTCCCCCTTTACCTGCAGCTCCCCCACACCGACCCCCAATCTGTAAGAAGGGTTACTTTCGAAACGTTGACTTCTCCACCTTCCGATGCTACCTGCCTTGTTGTGTTCTTCCAGCCTCCTTCCTGTCTGCTTTGGATTCCAGCTTCTGCTGTATTTTTTGTTCTTTCTTCATGACCCTGTCTGCATGTGAAGTCACTTTCGAGGAACTATGTCCCTGCAGCCTTGGATTTCTCTGTACAACATCACTCCCCAGGACTCGACCTCTAACTGTGTGATAGACCTGTCCTTGGTTTTCCATACCTTGCATTGACCTAAATTAAACTCCATCTGCTAGTCCTCTCCACTGGCCATGTTGACCATGATCCCATTGTCCACTTTGATAACATTTTTCATAGTTTTCTACAACACTCGATTCTTGCAGCACAAGGTGCTGGGAGAGGGTGGAGGCCAATGCCCAGAGGCTAAGGTACATCCAGAATCATGGGACAGATTGGGGATTTTATAGGATCTCTTCATCAGCAAACTGAGCAGGTACCCAATAAATTTTGCCCTTTTGATGCCTTCTTCTATCCTATACCCTCAGTTTATGAAATCACCGTTATGTGATATTGACCCCCATCTCATTGGGAGTCCTGAAATTCCCACCGAGTGCAGCAAGACAATCATATTTCATCCTGTATGACGAAGTAGAATGAAATCTTTACATTTTGGGTTTAATTATTGTCCCTGAAGTTATGGCCGAGTGGTATTATCGCTAGGTTATTAATCCAAAGAGTCAAAAAGTGTGGAGCTGTAAAAGTGCAGCCTGTGGCAGCTCGTTCCATGTGCACACCACCCTCTCTGTGAAGAGGAGCTGGATTGTCGATGTTTCGAGCATGAGCTCTTCATCAGGAATATTAATCCAGAGACCCTGGTAATGTTCTGGGGACGTAGCTTCAAATCCGACAATAGCATATGTTGGAATTTGAATTCAATAATCATCTGGGATTGAAAATCTAATGATGATCAAGAATCCATTGTCAACTGTTGGAAAAACCCACCCGTTTCATGAATGTCCTTCACAGAATGGAACTGCCATCCTTACCTGGTCAGCAGTACATGTGACTAAGTACAGATCCAAGGCAATGTTCCTGACTCTGAACTGCATTCTGGGTAATTAGGGATTGGTGATAAATGCTGCCCTAGCCAGTGATGTCATCATCCCATGAATGACTATATTAAAACCACTCCCAGCCCTCCTGCTGTGGGACTCCTCAAGATGGCTGCTGTCATCACTGAGCTGACCAGCAGAAGAATGCACGAGAAAAGTGACTTTGGACCATTGGCCAGTGGGCACGATGAAACACAAAGTCCTTTGTTTGTAATCTTGCCTAGAACATTTAGATTCAACAAGAAGGAAGGCATCACACAATGTCTAATCTAACGAATGTGAGGCTTGGAAATGACCACAGAAAGAACGCCAGGGCTGTGCACTAACGAGACAGAGGCTGGGAAACTGCCACCAAGTCAGCCTGTATTTCCAAAGGAACACTCCATCACTGTAGGACTGCCTCATACAGAGAGTCAGTAACTCCAACACTCAGCCAGGCCTCCTTGATTGGTCCAGATTAACAGCCCATTCAGGGAACTCACTAGAACAGATACTCAGCTGATGTTCACTGGGACCTGGGTTAAAATACCATCAAGATAGATGGTGCAAGTTGAATTCAATAAAAATGTATCTGGAATTCGGAGTCTCCTGTTAACAATGAAACCATTGCTGACTATTTGAAAAAAATTCCATCTGGCTCACTAATGTTCTCCAGGGAAACAAAACTGCTGTCTTTATCTGGTCTGGCTTAATAAGACTCCTAAACCACAGCAATGTGGTTCACTCTGAACTGCCCTCTGAAATGGCCTAGCTACTCAGGTGTACCAATAGCTATGAAGACAGTCCAGCTGGCATTGACCCAGGCACTAGAAAAGACAACAGCAGTGAGATAACTCCAGAAGCTGGTATCCTGTCACCACGTCACCCTGTATTTACACATGGAGAGCCATTGACACTGATCCAGCTCCCTCAGACCAGCTCTCTTAGTGAGCAGGATGTCTGACCCTCCCATTTATACCTGTCAGCCAGCGCTCCCTGATGGGAACCATGTTAACAGCCCCAGTCAGGGAACTCATATTCTTTGAGTTCTAGTTGGGTGAGGTGGGCTTGTGCAGGCTGCAGCTTATGTGCATTTCATAGAAAGACATTATGATAAAGTCATTCTGATAAAGACATACTGTGATCATTTAGGAAGAATTACTGATGAAGACATACTGTAATAATTTAGGAAGACATGCCAATTAAGACATACTAATGAAGACATACCGATGAAGACATACTGTGATAGTTTAGGAAAACATGCTGATGAAGACATACTGTGATAATTTAGGAAGACATACCGATGAAGTTATACTATCATAATTTACGAAGACACCCCAATGAAGACGTACTGATGACAACATACTGATGAAGACATACTATGATAATTTAGGAAGACACACCAATGAAGACATACCGATGAAGACGTACTGTTGAAGACGTACCAATGAAGGCATCCAGTGATATTTTAAGAAGACATATTGATGAAGACATTCTATGATAATTTATGAAGACACACCAATAAAGACATACCGATGAAGACCTACTGATGAAGTCATATTATGATAATTTAGGAAGAAATACCAACGAAGACATGCTGTGATAATTTTGGAAGACATACCAATGAAGACATACTGATGAAGACGTACTGGTGAGGACATAGCGAGAAAGGCATACTGTGAAAATTTAGAAAGACATATCGATGAAGACATACTGTGACATTTTAGGAAGACATACCAATGAAGACATACTGATGAAGACACACTGTGATAATTTAGGAAGATGTACCGATGAAAACATACTGAAGAATGCATTTTACATCACACAGGCTGGCACAGCATCCCAGTGAATTTCAATACTTACCCAAAGTGTAACTCTATCACTTCTGAACTGTTTTGTGGCTTCAAAACTCACTCAACAGTCAGGATAAAGATAAATGTCAATTTTCTGTTATTTCCAAAATGCACATTAATGTTATCAGTTTTTAAAATCTATGTGGAAACTAAAGCAATTACACAGGAAAAGTTATTACGTTCTGGTCTGACATCATCCTCACATTTCAAACCTCCTGTGAGACAATGGGACAAATCCAACCCAACCACAAGATATCTTCAGCTCCTTGGCAGAACCAACAGGAGCATTCCATTGTCTGTCATGGTCACTCATTTCACTCCTACCAAGATGATTAAAAAGTTAAATTACCTCAAACTTGGGCCTTTAACAGAGGTCAGACATTATTAAAAACAACAACCTTTCATGACACAGTCTCATGTCCATTAGTAATGATGCCATTTTCATGGTGTCCACAATAAAAATGAGTTTCCCCAACTGAATTTGTTCATTAAATTGACTAACTTTAAATTATTTCAGACAAAGGCAGTGTTTAAGTGAAGTAAAACATAGGTTTTGACATTTGAACACCTTCAAGATTCTTGCATAGAATGGATAAATGTTTGGATTCCAAAATATGTGAGCTCTAAATTAATCGTAATTTTTTTTTCAAAAAGACCGAGGCAGTAAAGCATAAAGCTCCTCCAACTTACCTGTAGAAACACAGACTGTGGAAGTGACTATGTGTTCGTACAAAATGATGGTTATGGCAATGGTGATCGAGGATTCGCTAATCGGGGAGCAGACAGGTGTTTCTGAGATCAAATACTTGAGTCCAGGATGGTGTGTTACCTCCCTGGTGCCAGGGTCAGGATTGCACTGCAGGGCATCCTGAAAGGGGAGGGTAATAAGTTAGAGGACGTTGTATATGTTGGTATCAATGATATGGGCAACGTGAGGTATGAGATCTTGCACCAAAAATTCATAAATCGAGGCAGGAGGTTAAAGAGCAGGACCTCAAAGTTGTAATCTCTGGATTAAACTCCAAGTGCCACGTGCTAAAGTCTGTAGAAATCAGAAAATAGATGCGATGAATGAGTGGCTAGGGAGCTAGTGCAGGGGGCAGGTTTTCAGATTCTTGGATCATTGGGGCCTCTTCTGGGGCAGGGGTGACCAGGGAAATAGGGACAGGGTGCACCTAAATGGGGGGGGTGGAGGGGGTCAGCATCCTCACAGGGAGGTTCACTGGGGCTACTTGGTCAGGTTTAAGCAAGAGTAGCAGTGGGCTGGGAACCAGAGCTACAGGTCAGCAAGTGGAGGGATTGATGGCAAAGTAGGTGTTGGACCAATAAGTCAGACAGTAAGGACAGGCAGAGACAAGTAAATGAACATGGTGGTACTAATGGTCTGAAGTATGTTTATTTAAACACAAGGAGTGTTATAGGTAAGGCAGATGAGCTAAGAGACTGGATCAATACATGGGATGAAAATGTTGTGGTCATAATAGAGACTTGGTTGAGAGAGGGACAGCAATGTCCATTCAACAATGTTTAATGAAATAGAGAGGGAGGTAAAAGAGGTGGAGGAGTTGACCTACTAATCAGGGAGATGGTACATCTTCACTCAGAGAGGACACATTGGAGAGTTCGTCCACTGAGTCGATATGGGTCGATTTCATAAATAAGACAGCGGCAATCACTCTGATCGGATTATACTATAGATTCGCCAACAGCCACCGGGATATTGAGGAACAAACATAGAGACAAAATGGGGAAAGGTGTAATAAAAGAGAAGATGTCATCATGGATGACTTTAACTTCCCTAATATTGACCGGGACTCCCATAGAACAAGAGGCTTAGATGGGGCAGAATTTATTCAGTGCATCTAAGATGGTTTGTTGAAACAGTGTGGGAATATTCCAAATAGATGAGAACCATACTGGACCTTGTATTGGCTAATGAGCCTGGCCAGGTGACTGACCTTTCAATGGGAGAATATTTTGCAAACAGTGATCACAACTCATGAAGTTTTCTTATAGGTATGAACAAGGATAAGTCAAGACCTTGCAAGAAGGGACAACATGATTGACTTTTATGAAGAGGTCGCAAGGAATATCGATGAGGGACCAGCTGTGAATGAATTTATAGCACTTAGTGAAGCATTTGATAAAGTCCCACTTGGCAGATTGGTAATAAAACTAAAATCACATGGGATTAGAGAGGGCTAGCTAGATAGATGTAAAACTGGCTTGGTCATAGAAGACAGAGGATAGTTATTTGAGGGTGTTTTTTTCAGAATGGAGACTAGTAACGAGTGGTGTTCCACAGGCATCAGTTTGGGGTCCGCTGTTGTTTGTCAAAAATGCAAATGACCTGGAGGAAAATGTGGGAGGTCTCATTCGTAAGTTTACAGATGACAGAAAGATTGATGGAGCTGCTGATAGTGCCGATGATTGAGAAAGTATACAACTGGATATAGATAGATGGGTGACCTGGGCACAGAGATAGTAGATGAAGTTTCACCTAGACTAATGTGAGGTGATGCATTTTGGAGGGTGAAATTTAGCTGTGAATTATACTCTAAATGGCAGACGTCTTCGGATCATTAACACACAGATGGATCTGGGCGTGCAGATCCACAGTTCCCTAAAACTAATGACAAAGGTGGCCAAAGTGATTAAAAAGGCAGAGGAATACCATTAGTTCCTCGCCAGTCCAGTGGGACCTCTCCAGTGGCTAGTGATGATACACAGATCTTGGTAATCTCCTCCCTTGCCTCTCTCAATAACCTGGGGGAGATACCATCGGGATCCATACACCTGACCGGTCTTTAAAAGATCCAACACCATTTCTTCCTTAATCTCAAAATGACCTGGCACAGTAGCATGTCCCACACTAATCTCACTGTCCACCATATCTTTCTTTTGTGTCAATATCACCAGCAAGTTCTCATTTAGGATCTCACCCATATCCCCTGCCTCCAATGACAGGTTCCCTCCTTTACCTTTGTGTGGTGTTACATTCTCCCTCGTTACCCTTTTGCTGAGCGTGTAGGTCCAGAATGCCTTGGAATTCTCTGTAATCCTATTTGTCATGGACGTTTCATGCCCTCCCCTTGCTCTTCTAATTCCCTGCCTCAGTTCTTTCCAGTTTTCTTTATATTCTTCACGGGCCCTGCATGATTTTAGTTCTCGACGCCTTAAACATGCTTCCTCTTTCTTGTTGACGAATGTCACAACCTCACTCGCTATTCAAGGGTGACTTACTTTCCCATCCTTATTCTTCCTTCTGTCAGGAACATGCCAGTCCTGAACTCTGATCAGTCAGTCTTTAAAAAACACCCCACATGTCAAATGTGGGCTTGCCCATGAACAGCTCCTCCAATGAACACTCCCAAGCTCCTGCCTAATACTGGGGATATTTGCCTTCCCTCAATCTATAAAAGAACACAAACAAAAGACCAGCACAGCACAGGAACAGTCCATTCAGCCCTCCAAGCCTGTGCTGATCCTTTCTGTGACAAACCTATCTTCCATATCCATCTCCTGAGTGAATACCGACACAAAGTCCTCATTCAGGAGCTCACCCACATCCTCTGACTCCAAACACTAGTACCTTCCTTTATCCTTGAGTGGTCCCACCTGCTGCCAAGTTACCCTTTTGTTTTTACTGTATGCACAGAATGCCTTGGGATTCTCTTTAATCTGACTTGCCAACATCATTTCATTGCCCCTTCTTGGGCGCCTCATTCCCTACTTTATTTATTTTCTACTTCCTTTGTATTCCTCATGGGCCCTACCTGATTTTAGCTTTCTAAACATTATCTCCCTCATCATCGAAGGGTCCGATAATCATGCCGTTCTTGCCCTTCCTCCTCGCTGGTCCTGAACTATGATCAGTTGGCATTTAAACAACTCTTCAACGTCAAATGGGCATTTACCTAGTAAAAGCTGCTCCCAATGAATACACCCAAACTCCTGCCGAACACTGACAAAATGTGACCTCTCCCACTTTAGGACCTTCCCACAAGGTCCTGACTTGTTCAGAACTACCTTTAAATTCGAGAGCTGTGATCACTGTTTCCAGAACATTCTCCCATTGAAACGCCAGTCACCTGGCCAGGCTCGTTAGCCAATACAACGTCCAGCGTGTCCCCTCCTCTAGTTGGACCATCCACACACTGTTTCAAGAAATCCTCTTGGATGCAATAAACAAATTCTGTTGCGTCTAAGCCCTTTGCTGTGAGGGAGTCCCTAACAGGATTGGTGAAGGTAGACGCACTCACTCTGACAGCCCTGATGTTTTTGCATCTTTCCCCAATCTGCCTCCATATATCTCCCTCCTGAGAAAGCATTGAAACAATCTGACAACATCCGCAAATCGGCTGAGTAAAATTAACACTTTTGTTTCAAAGTGCAGACGATTGGATCACTTTTCCTTGTGGAAACGACAACAGTGGGAAAGACAATGAAAGGAAGAAGGACCATCACAGCATTGATTAAAGACCTTGAAGGGAGTCTTAATGAGAGGGAGGTGAAGGAGCAGGAACCTATTCACCCGGATATGTTTCGGCTGTCTATACATTTCACAGGCTGATGCAGAGTGAGTTTTCAAGAAACTACATTACAAGATCAAGCAAATTTATTGATTAAGTTGATCTGTCAGGTTTTGTTAACTTCTTGGACTTCCTTCATTTCAGATGTTTTAATTGTGAGACTAAAACAAGGATTGAGTGAAGAAGGATTTCCTCTGTCCAATTACAGATTGAGAGCAGAAAAGGAAATAATGGGGGATATTACCCACTTGCTCTGTGCTGTGAGTATTGGAAAGCGTTATAGTGCCAGTGATGATGTATACTGGACAGCGATGCCTCCCCGGAATGCCTTGAGAAGAGTATTGTTAAAGCATGGACACACGGCATTGTTGAAGCATGCACACACGGCATTGTTGAAGTATGGAGACACAGCATTGTTAAAGCATGGAGACACAGCATTGTTAAAGCATGGACACACGGCATTGTTAAAGCATGGGCACACAAAATTGTCAAAGCATGGAGACACAGCATTGTTAAAGCATGGACCAACGGCATTATTAAAGCTTGGACAAAGGGCTCTGTTAAAGCATAGACACACAGCATTGATAAAGCATGGAGACATGGCATTGTTAAAGCATGGAGACATGGCATTGTTAAAGCATGGAGACATGGCATTGTTGAAGCATGGAGACATGGCATTGTTGAAGCATGGAGACACAAAATTGTTGAAGCATGGAGACACGGTTATGTTAAAGCATGGACACATGGCATTGTTAAAGAATGGAGACACGGCATTGTTGAAGCATGGAGACACAGCACGGTTGAAGCATGGACACATGGCATTGCTAAAGCATGGAGACACAGCATTCTTAAAGCATGGACACACGACATTGTTAAAGCATGGATACAAGCATTGTTAAAGCATGAAGACATGGCATTGTTCAAGCATGGACAAACATCATTGTTAAAGCATGAAGACACAGCATTGCTAAAACATGGAGACACAGCATTGTTAAAGCATGGAGACACAGCATGTTAAAGCATGGAGACACAGCATTGATAAAGCATGGAGGCACGGCATTGTTAAAGTATGCACAGACAGCATTGTTAAAGTATGGATACACGGCATTGATAAAGCATGGAGACACAGCATTGTTAAAGCATGGAGACACAGCATTGTAAAAGCATGAACACACAGCATTGTTAAAGCATGGAGACACAGCATTGTTACAGCATGGACACACAGCCTTGTTAAAGCATGTAGACACAGCATTGATAAAGCATGGAGGCACGGCATTGTTAAAGCATGGAGACACAGCATTGTTAAAGCATGGAGACACAGCATTGTTACAGCATGGACACACAGCCTTGTTAAAGCATGGAGACACAGCATTGATAAAGCATGGAGGCACGGCATTGTTAAAGCATGGAGACACAGCATTGTTAAAGCATGGACACGCGGCATTGTTAAAGCATGGAGGCACAGCATTGTTAAAGTATGCACAGACAGCATTGTTAAAGTATGGATACACGGCATTGTAAAAGCATGGACACACAGCATTGTTAAAGCATGGACAGACTCATTGTTAAAGCATGGACACACAGCATTGTTAAAGCATGGACACATGGCATTGTTAAAGCATGGACATACGGCATGGTTAAAGCATGGACTCACAGCATTGTTAAAGCATGGAGACACGGCATTGTTAAAGCATGGAGACACAGCATTGTTAAAGAATGGAGGCACTGAATTGTTAAAGCGTGGACGCATGTCATTGTTAAAGCATGGACACTCAGCATTGTTAAAGCATGCACACACAGCAATGTTAAAGCATGGAGACTTGACATTGTTAAAGCATGGAGACACAGCATTGTTACAGCATGGAGACACGGCATTGTTAAAGTATGGACACATGGCTTTGTTAAAACATGGAGACACACCATTGTTAAAGCATGGACACAAGGCATTTTTAAGGCATGGAGACACGGCATTGCTAAAGCATGGAGACACAGCATTGTGAAAGCATGGAGACACGGCATTGTTGAAGCATGGACAAACAGCATTTTTAAACCATGGAGACACCGCATTGTTAAAGCATGGACATACGGCATGGTTAAAGCATGGACACACAGCACTGTTAAAGCATGGACACACGGCGTTGTTAAAGCATGTACATACGGCATGGTTAAAGCATGCACACACAGCATTGTTAAAGCATGGAGACTTGACATTGTTAAAGCATGGAGACACAGCATTGTTGAAGCATGGACATACGGCATTGTTAAAGCATGGAGACACAGCATTGTTAAAGCATGGAGTCACAGCATTGGTAAAGCATGGAGACACGGCATTGTTAAAGTATGGACACATGGCTTTGTTAAAACATGGAGACACAGCATTGCTATAGCATGGAGACACAGCATTGTTAAAGCATGGAGACACGGCATTTTTAAAGCATGGAGACACAGCATTGTAAAAGCATGGACACAAGGCATTTTTAAGGCATGGAGACACGGCATGATTAAAGCATGGAGACACAGCATTGATAAAGCATGGAGGCACAGCATTGTTAAAGCATGGACACACAGCATTGTTAAAGCATGGACACACAGCATTGTTAAAGCATGCACACACGGCATTGTTAAAACATGCACACACAGCATTGTTAAAGCATGGAGACACAGCCTTGTTAAAGCATGGAGGCACAGCATTGTTAAAGCATGGACACACAGCATTGTTAAAGCATGGACACACGGCATTGTTAAAGCATGGACGCAAGGCATTTTTAAGGCATGGAGACACGGCATGATTAAAGCATGGAGACACAGCATTGTTAAAGCAAGGAGACACAGCATTTTTAAAACATGGAGACACGGCATTGTTAAAGCATGGAGACACGGCATTGTAAAAGCATGGAGACACTACATTGTTAAAGCATGGAGACACAGCACTGTTAAAGAATGGACACATGGCACAGCATTGATAAAGCATGGAGACACAGCATTGTTATAGCATGGAGACACGGCAATATAAAACATGGAGGCACAGCATTGATAAAGCATGGAGACACGGCATTGTAAAAGCAAGGAGACACAGCATTGTTAAAGCATGGACACACGGCATTGTTGAAGCATGGACACACAGCATTGTTACAGCATGGAGACACAGCATTGATAAAGCATGGACATACGGCATTGTTAAAGCAGGGAGACACAGCATTGTTAAAGCATGGACCAACAACATTGTTAAAGCATGGAGACACAGCATGGTTAAAGTATGGATACACGGCATTGTTAAAGCATGGACGCACAGCATTGTTAAAGCATGGACACAGGGCATTTTTAAAGTATGGAGACACAGCATTGCTAAAGCATGCACACAGTGCATTTTTAAAGCATGGAGACACAGCATTGTTAAAGCATGGAGACACGGCATTGTTGAAGCATGGACATACGGCATTGTTAAAGCATGGAGACTTGACATTGTTAAAGCATGGAGACACAGCATTGTTGAAGCATGGAGATACGGCATTGATAAAGCATGGACACACGGCATTGTTAAAACATGTAGACACAGCATTGATAAAGTATGCACACAGCATTCTTAAATCATGGAGACATGGCATTGTAAAAGCATGGAGACACAGCATTGCTGAAGGATGGAGACACAGCATTGTTGAAGCATGGAGACATGGCATTGTTAAAGCATGGACACAGGGCATTTTTAAAGCATTGAGACACAGCATTGCTAAAGCATGGAGACACAGCATTGTTAAAGCATGGAGACATGGCATTGTTAAAGCATGGACACAGGGCATTTTTAAAGCATCGAGACACGGCATTGTTAAAGTATGGACACACGGCATTGTTAAAGCATGTAGACACAGCATTGATAAAGTATGCACACAGCATTGTTAAATCATGGAGACACCGCATTGTTAAAGCATGGACACACAGCATTGATAAAGCATGGACATACGGCATCGTTAAAGCATGGACCCACAGCATTGTTAAAGCATGCACAGACAGCATTGTTAAAGCATGCACACACAGCATTTTCAAAGCATGGAGACACAGCATTGTTGAAGCATGGACATACGGCATTGTTAAAGTATGCACAGACAGCATTGTTAAAGTATGGATACATGGCATTGTTAAAACATGGAGACACAGCATTGTTAAAGCATGGAGTCACAGCATTGGTAAAGCATGGAGACACAGCATTGTTAAAGTATGGACACATGGCTTTGTTAAAACATGGAGACACAGCATTGCTATAGCATGGAGACACAGCATTGTTAAAGCATGGAGACACGGCATTTTTAAAGCATGGAGACACAGCATTGTAAAAGCATGGACACAAGGCATTTTTAAGGCATGGAGACACGGCATGATTAAAGCATGGAGACACAGCATTGATAAAGCATGGACACACAGCATTGTTAAAGCATGCACACACGGCATTGTTAAAACATGCACACACAGCATTGTTAAAGCATGGAGACACAGCCTTGTTAAAGCATGGAGGTACAGCATTGTTAAAGCATGGACACACAGCATTGTTAATGCATGGACACACGGCATTGTTAAAGCATGGACACAAGGCATTTTTAAGGCATGGAGACACGGCATGATTAAAGCATGGAGACACAGCATTGTTAAAGCATGGAGACACAGCATTTTTAAAACATGGAGACACAGCATTGTTAAAGCATGGAGACACGGCATTGTTAAAGCATGGAGACACTACATTGTTAAAGCATGGAGACACAGCACTGTTAAAGAATGGACACATGGCACAGCATTGATAAAGCATGGAGACACAGCATTGTTATAGCATGGAGACACGGCAATATAAAACATGGAGGCACAGCATTGATAAAGCATGGAGACACGGCATTGTAAAAGCAAGGAGACACAGCATTGTTAAAGCATGGACACACGGCATTGTTGAAGCATGGACACACAGCATTGTTACAGCATGGAGACACAGCATTGATAAAGCATGGACATACGGCATTGTTAAAGCAGGGAGACACAGCATTGTTAAAGCATGGACCAACAACATTGTTAAAGCATGGAGACACAGCATTGTTAAAGTATGGATACACGGCATTGTTAAAGCATGGACACACGGCTTTGTTAAAGCATGGACGCACAGCATTGTTAAAGCATGGACACACAGCATTGTTAAAGCATGCACACACGGCATCGTTAAAGCATGCAGACACAGCATTGTTAAAACATGCACACACAGCCTTGTTAAAGCATGGAGGCACAGCATTGTTAAAGCATGGACACACAGCATTGTTAAAGCATGGACACAAGGCATTTTTAAGGCATGGAGACACGGCATGATTAAAGCATGGAGACACAGCATTGTTAAAGCATGGACGCAGTGCATTGTTAAAGCATGGAGACACAGCATTGTTAAAGCATGGAGGCACAGCTTTGATAAAGCATGGAGGCACAACATTGTTAAAGTATGCACAGACAGCATTGTTAAAGTATGGATACACGGCATTGTTAAAGCATGGAGACACAGCATTGTTACAGCATGGAGACACAGCATTGATAAAGCATGGACATACGGCATCGTTAAAGCAGGGAGACACAGCATTGTTAAAGCATGGAGACAAGGCATTGTTAAAGCATGGACACACGGCTTTGTTAAAGCATGGAGACACAGCATTGTTAAAGTATGGAGACACGGCATTGTTGAAGCATGGACACACGGCTTTGTTAAAGCATGGACGCACAGCATTGTTAAAGCATGGACACAGGGCATTTTTAAAGCATGGAGACACAGCATTGTTAAAGCATGGAGTCACAGCATTGTTAAAGCATGGAGACTCAGCATTGATAAAGCATGGAGGCACAACATTGTTAAAGCATGGAGGCACAACATTGTTAAAGCATGGAGACACAGCATTGTTAAAGCATGGAGACTCAGCATTGATAAAGCATGGAGGCACAACATTGTTAAAGCATGGAGGCACAACATTGTTAAAGCATGTAGACACAGCATTGTTAAAGCATGGAGACATGGCATTGTTAAAGCATGGAGACACAGCATTGTTAAAGCATGGAGCCACAACATTGTTAAAGCATGGAGGCACAGCATTGATAAAGCATGGAGGCACAACATTGTTAAAGTATGCACAGACAGCATTGTTAAAGTGTGGATACACGGCATTGTTACAGCATGGAGACACAGCATTGATAAAGCATGGACATACGGCATTGTTGAAGCATGGAGACACGGCATTGTTAAAGCATGGACCAACAACATTGTTAAAGCATGGAGACACAGCATTGTTAAAGTATGGATACACGGCATTGTTAAAGCATGGACACACGGCATTGTTGAAGCATGGACGCACAGCATTGTTAAAGCATGGAGACACAGCATTTTTAAAGCATGGACCAACAACATTGTTAAAGCATTGAGACACAGCATTGTTGAAGCATGGAGACACAGCACTGTTAAAGCATGGACACACGGCCTTGTTAAAGCATGGACACACAGCATTGTTAAAGCATGGAGACACAGAATTGTTGAAGAATGGAGACACGGCATTGTTGAAGCATGGACACACGGCATTGTTAAAGCATGGAGACACAGCATTGTTAAAGTATGGATACACGGCATCGTTACAGCATGGAGACACAGCATTGATAAAGCATGGACATACAGCATTGTTGAAGCATGGAGACACGGCATTGTTAAAGCATGGACCAACAACATTGTTAAAGCATGGAGACACAGCATTGTTAAAGTATGGATAAACGGCATTGTTAAAGCATGGCGACACAGCATTGTTGAAGCATGGAGACACAGCACTGTTAAAGCATGCACACACGGCATTGTTAAAGCATGGACACACGGCATTGTTAAAGCATGCACACACGGCATTGTTAAAGAATGGAGACACGGCATTGTTGAAGCATGCACACACGGCCTTGTTAAAGCATGGAGACACAGAATTGTTGAAGCATGGACACAAGGCTTTGTTAAAGCATGCACACACGGCATTGTTAAAGCATGGACACACGGCATTGTTAAAGCATGCACACACGGCATTGTTAAAGAATGGAGACACGGCATTGTTGAAGCATGGAGACACAGCACTGTTAAAGCATGGACACAAGGCATTGTTAAAGCATGCACACACGGCATTGTTAAAGGATGGACACACAGCATTGTTAAACCATGGAGACACAGCATTATTAAAGCATGGAGACACAGCATTGTTTAAGAATGGAGACACAGCATTGTTAGTGCATAGAGGCACTGCATTGTTAAAGCATGGACACATGTCATCGTTAAAGCATGGAGACCCGTCATTGTTAAAGCATGGAGACACAGCATTGTTAAAGCATGCACAGACAGCATTGTTAAAGCATGCACACGCAGCATTGTTAAAGCATGGAGACTTGACATTGTTAAAGCATGGAGACACAGCATTGTTAAAGCATGCACAGACAGCATTGTTAAAGCATGCACACGCAGCATTGTTAAAGCATGGACACACGGCATTGTAAAAGCATGGAGACACAGCATTGTTAAAGCATGGAGACACAGCATTGTTAAAGTATGGGCACACGGCATTGTTAAAATATGGACACATGGCATTGAGAAGCATGGATACACAGCATTGTGAAAGCATGGAGACACAGCATTGATAAAGTATGCACACAGCATTGTTGAATCATGGAGACACAGCATTGATAAAGCATGGAGGCACGGCATTGTTAAAGCATGGACACACAGCATTGATAAAGCATGGACACAGGGCATTGTTAAAGCATGGAGACACAGCATTGTTAAAGCATGGAGACACAGCATTGTTAAAGCATGGAGACACAGCATTGTTAAAGCATGGAGACACAGCATTGTTAAAGCATGGAGACACAGCATTGTTAAAGTATGGATACACGGCATTGTTAAAGCATGGAGACACGGCATTGTTAAAGCATGGAGACACAGCATTGTTAAAGTATGGATACACGGCATTGTTAAAGCATGGAGACACAGCATTGTTAAAGCACGGAGACACGGCATTGTTAAAGCACGGAGACACGGCCTTGCTAAATGATGGAGACACAGCAATTTTAAAGCATGTAGATACGGCATTGTTAAAGCAGTGAGACACAGCAATGTTAAAGCATGTAGACACAGCATTGTCAAAGTCCCGAGACATGGCATTGAAAAATCATGGACAAAAGTATTGTTAAAGCATGTAAAAGTGGAAATTTTAAAGCATGGAAAAATAGCATTGTTACTCATGGGGCAGAACCTTGTCAGGATGTGAGCAATGTAGACTATAAGTTTCGTGTCAGAATTGTATGAGTAGTCTGGTGTGGTTCATCTTGACATTGGGAGCATTTTGTGGCTTCATTTGTGCTCTTTCCAAGCAGTGATCACGATTGTTTGTTTATCATCTCATTGATGGCACAACTGGCCTCAATATTGTCCAGCCTTCATTCTCACCAAATACACCAAAACCTCGATGTCGAGATCTTGATTCGGAAACCAGAAGTTTTACCTGATGTATTCAACTAATCTCTCGTTCCATGGTGTTTTTCACTAAACTGGATCCCAGAGTGTAGTCCATGGGCACTAACGGCATGTTTCCCTCAGACATTGGCATCCAGCTTGTGCTGACACCTCCCGATTATCCTGGTGTGTCTCTGATTCACTTACAGGCTGCTCTACCTTATGGACCAGGCCAGAACCCCTCAACACACTTCAAGAAGTTAGTTTTGAACCTAACTTTTCTTATTTTAAAGGAAGGTATGAATTGGATATTCCAAGAGTGATGCAGCTATTCAGGCCACTGGGCTTTAAGCAAATCAGAATATATTTTCATGCTACTGTTAAACAAAAGAAAAGAGAATTTAGGATAACTTAACTAAGGATGAAAACCCAACTGATTCGATACAGCAACTTAACTAAGGAACTGTTTCAATCCCTGCAACATTTCATAAATACACCCCTTGGCAAAAGGTACATTCAAACACTGGTTCTTAGAGGCAGGAGAGATTTCGGAGAGAAAAGTCAGTCAGGCATCATCTGCTGAAGCTTGGAACCTTTTCTCTGCAGCAGCTTCTCTATCTGTGTCAAAAAAAACAAACAGGATAAAAAATCTGCCCTGGGAGGCCTGACAATTCCACTACCATCGTTAAACCAGTCTCCTACCCAGACATTTCGGCACCTCTGCCTTTATGATCTCTCTGAAGATAAAACCCAAGGACAAAGGAAGGTTATTGAAGGGGCAACATCATCGCAGCAGGAAGCAGAGACTCACATTGCAAGAGAGTATCAAAGGGCTACTGCAATTTCAGAGCCTCAGCCCAAGGATAGACATGGTTACATCTCAGCACTGTTTGCCTACTCTTGGAAGCCCCATTCACTTTGCATTTCCTTGCCACGCCAGGCCATGCAATGCCCGTTAACCCATTGGTGCTCCAACCAGAGGATAAGACCACCATTACTGCCATATTGAGGTAGCACAGACACAGACTCAATGCTAATCATGTGTGCCAGTCGGGATCAGTCTGGGAAGGTAGGGGGAATCTTGATGAATGGCCAAATGAGACATCTGTCAGACACAGCAGGGATCAGCTGCCCGTGTGCCAAACACACTGCACATCCATTTAAACAAATGGATATTGGGTCTCACCCTCAGTGCAGCCAAAGTGGGTAGAGGCGGGTGGGGCACACTGTCTGACAGGGCTTGCTGGTTCTGTTAGACATGGACACAGCCCTGGGACCTGACATGGTCTTATTTGTCCCACCTCGTGGCACAGGTGACACTGCATGCCGTCACCGTCCAGAAGACGCGGTATGCCGCGCCCTTGTGGAGGAGAGTAAACAAACCTTTGGTGACCTCCTCCTGTTTAAGGCAAATAAACACTTGGTGTTGGAAGGAGTATGTATGCCAGAGGGCAGTGTCGTTCAGACCGAGCAGGAGCGGTTCGACACCTGACCGGATTTCCCCCAGAGTTTGAAGGTGTGGGAGAAGGAGCTCACTGACAATGAAGAGCGGGACATTGGAAATCATGCCACTCTGGGCTGTAACCTCACAAGGGTCGATGAACAGATGTGTCCCGCTCACAGTGACCCCCCCTCTCCTCGGTAAGGTGGACCGCCTGCTCGGTCCTGAGGAAAAATATGGCCTTCCCATACGTCATGGCCACAGCGAAGATGGCCAGTGGGGCGACTACAATAGCCATGACCTTCCTGCAGGTCTCGATGGACATGTTGGGGTGGGGATAGGCCTTTACCTCCAATCGTTTAGTATGGTGCCTAAAGGGTGTCGGGGTTGCAGCTGGGGCTGGAGCAGCAGGGTCTAAGGCAGCAGTTACCCTGGCGTAGGTGCGGCTGGGCCTTGCGGTGTTCGGGCTAGCTATGGCTGTGCTGTTGGTTGCTGGAGGAGATAGGCCCCAGGAAACAGCTGTAGTTTTGAGTCCAATTGGGGTCTCAGGCCCAAGGCAGCAGCAGTGGTGGAGGCAGGCCTCAGGCAGCAGCAGTGGTGGAGGCAGACCTCAGGCAGCAGCAGTGGTGGAGGCAGACCTTGGTTTGCAGCAGTGGGCGTCTTGGGAGGGGGCTAAGGTGAGACCCAGGCAGCACCAAGGCGAGTCCAAGGCTGCAGCAGTGGAGCTGGGCCTCTGGCAGCAACAGTAGCAATCTTGGGAGGGTCCTAAGGCATGTTCCAGGTAGCATTAGGGGTGACAGGCCTCAAGCAGCAGCAGGTAGAGTCCAGGGACTAGCAGTGGGGGTTGCCCCAGGCAGTAGCAACACTCCCTTGACCTGGGTAAGGCTCTGACAGCAGCCGTGGATGTAGGCCTCAGGCAGCAGCAGCAGCAGTTGGGACAGCTGGAGACAAGGTCCAGGCTGCTGCACCAGAAGCAGGCCTAGGCCTCAGAACTCTCACCTTCTCCTCCTTCTGCCTCTGGTTCTTCTTCCTTCTCACTTCTCCTTCTCCTCGTCCTTCTTCTCCTCGTCCTTCTCCTTCTAATGCACTGGTTGTGGGACAGTCAGTCCCAGAATAAGTCCCCCTTCCCTTGATACAATCAAGAGGAGAGTCCTTGAACACTGGTCCATCTCCCTCAGAGCCAACTCTCAGAATGAACAGAACCTCTAACACTCCTGTTTGTGAAGTTATTTATTTTTCGGAATGTCTGACCCTTCTGTTCTTTTTTTCTCCTTTTCTGTTTTTTACGCCTGTTTTTTCCTTTTTCTCTTTTTTTATTACCCCCACCACTGCTGCCTAACTGGGGTAGCGCTTTTTTTCCCGCCCAGACACACATGTTGTGTGTGTGTGCAGGTGTGAGACACAGTGAAAGAAACCAGGTGCATAAATCTTTATTCAATTTCCCCCACCAGGAAGAAAGGAAACACAGGCACATTCCGTTTTATTGTTGTTGTTGTTGAGTTTCTACAGCATTTTCTGATTTTATTTTGAATCTAATTCCACAGGGGCCAGTATTAGTGAACCTGATGCTTTTTGAACGATTGGTAATGGATTCATGTTCACCATGAGATTCAATTCTAGACTTTTATTGAATGCAAATTGCACTCTCTGCCGTAGAGAGATTCGAACCCACATCCCTGGATATTACCTAGATCTCTGGATTAAGAGCTTCATGACAATTCCATTCTTCCATTGTCTCCTCACAGATGCCAATCACGCTTCCTCTTAGCTCTTCTGGACCATGACTCCTGCATTGAACAATACGCCATTGTGTCCAGGTCCATCACTGATATCAAATTATCTGGAGATCAGTCCTCCACTGCCTCTGGCTTCGGAGTCTCCGACCTTCTGACAACTTCCCAATGTTAAAATGGAGAAGCTGGTCATCAGCTTCAGGAAGTGGCCTGCAGGATATGCCTCTGTCGGTATCTGTATTGTTGAGGTGGAGAGCTTCAAGATCCTAGGAGTAAGCATCAGGAATGATCCATCCCCCGATCCATCCATGTTGGTGCTTCAGACAGGAAAACACATCAACACCTCTACTTCCTCAGGAGGGTAAGGAAATTCATCATGTCCACTATGACACTTATCAATTTTCATTGATGTACCACAGAAAGCATCCTCCCCGATGCCTCACAGCATGGTATGGCAACAGCTGCCCCTAAGACAACAAGAAATTACAGAGAGTTGTGAACACAGCCCAGTCCTTCACACAAACCAGCCTCCCATCCATCTTAACTCAGGAAATCTAATCTAATCTTACTGCTGCCCTTGGGAAAGCAGCCAACAACATCACAGACCTCTCCCACCATGGGTACACTATCTTCCAACCTCTTCCATTAGGCAGAAGGTACAAGTTTAAAAACACATACCAACAGATTTAAGTACAGCTTCTTCCCCGATGATATGATCAAACCTCTCATACATTACATTTGATCTTTCTCTGCACCTTCTCTGTAGCTGTAACACTATATTCCACATTTTGTTCTATGACCCTGATGGACATTTGTAAGGTATGATTTGTTTGGTTAGCATGCAACTCAGTACTTTTCACTGTAGCCCGTACGTGAGCCAATAATACATCTCATCAAATCTTGATGGGTTGTTTCAGCCTCTTCCTACCCCAACGCAATGTAATTTGTTTCTGTTTTGACTCTATTTTTCTCAGTCCTTGTGCAGTCTCTTCTACATCCACCCTGTGTGCCCTCATATGCCCTATATTACCTCAATACTATGACATTTCCTGGTTCAAATCATCTCTTCTCCACAATACCAATCACTCCATGGCAAAAGTGAGGGCTGCAGATGTCGGAAATCAGAGTCTAGATTAGAGTGGGGCTGGAAAAGCACAGCAGGTCAGGCAGCATCCGAGGAGCTGGAAAATTGGCATTTCAGGCAAAAGCCCTTCATCAGAACTGAAGGCCATCAGAATGGTCTCTGAATACACTATTTCCCACTGAAGTGAAGACCCAACCAGTTCTCATCGATAACCCTCTCCCTTCTTCTGGTTGAATTTGTTTTCCTTTATCTGCTGCATCATGAAGTGTTTTGTTACTCAATCTCACCTGGTCTCCTCCTTCTCATGGGATGGCTGTGTAATGATAACGTTAATGAATTCACAATCAAAAGAATGAATTTCATCCCATCATGAAACAGAGTGAATCTGGAATCCCATTTTTAAAAATTGTGGAAGTAAATCTTGCCCAATGCTGACCTACAAAACATTGTTGACTTGTATTACCACATAGTGCCGCGGACCTGATCAGGTGTACCCTAGAGCTCCGTGGGAAGCTGGGGAAGTGATTACTAGGCCCATTGCTGAGATATTTGGAACATTGACAGTTACAGGTGAGGTGCTGGAAGACTGAAGGATGGCTAACATGGTTCCATCAATTAAGAAAGGTGGTAATGAAAAGCTAGGGAACTATACACCAGTCAGCCTGATATCAGTGGTAGAGGGAATCCTGAGGGACAGGATTTACAAGTATTTGGAAAGGCAAGGACTGCTTACAAAAAGTCAATATGTCTTTGTATGTGGAAAATTGTGTCTTACTAACTTAATTAGACTTTTGGAGAAGTAACAAAAGAGAATTGATGAGGGCAGATTGGTGGACGTGACCTATATAGACTTCATTAAGGCGTTTGACAAGGTTCTCTATGGGAGACTGGTTTGTGAGATTAGATCTTATGGAATACAGAGAACTAGCTATTTGGATACAGAAATGCCTCAAAACTGTAAGACAGAGGGTGGTGATGGAGGGTTGTTATTCAGACTGGAGGTCTCTGACCAGCGGTGTGCCAGAAGGATTTGTGCTGGATCCACTACTTTTCGGACTTATATAAATAATTTGGATGTCTGCATAGGAGGTATACTTCGTATGTTTGAAGATGGCACTAAGATTAGAGGAGTACTGGACAGGGACGTAGGTTACCTTAGAGTACAACAGGATCTTGATCCGTTGAGCCAATGTGCTGATGAATGGCAGATGGAGTTTAACATGGATAAATGCAAGATGCTGCATTTTGGAAACGCAAATCAGGGCAGGACTTGTACACTTAATGGTATGGTCCTGGGGAGTGTTGTTGAAAAAAGAGACCATGGAATGCAAGTTCATAGTTTCTTGAAAGTGGAGTCATATGTAGATAGGAAAGTTTCCTATGTATTCCTTTACTGGTCAGAGCATTGAGTACAGGAATTAGGACGTCACATTGAGACTGTATAGGACTTTGGTTAAGCTACTGTTTGAATACTGCATTCACTTCTGGTCTCCCCATCTTTAGGAAAGATGTTGTGAAACTTGAAAGGGTTCAGAAAAGATATATAAGGATATTTCCAGGGTTGGAGGATTTGAGCGACAGGGAGAGGCTGAATAGGCTGGGGCTATTTTCTCTGCAGCGTTGGAGGCTGAGGGATGACTTTATTGAGGTTTACAACATCATGAGGGGCATGGATAGGATGGTAGACACGGTATTTTCCAATGGGTAGGGGAGTCCACAACTAGAGGCCATATGTTTAGGTTGCGAGAGAAAAGATATAAAAGGGACCTATGGGGAAATTCTTTCACACAGAGGGTGGTGCATGTGTGGAATTACATGAAATACCAGAGGTAGTGGTGGAGGCTAGTACAATTACAAGAGTGAAAAGATAACTGGATGGGTATATGAAAAGAATCATAGAATCTCTACAGCATGGAAACAGGCCATTTGACCCAACAAGTCTACACCATCCCTCTGAAGAGTAACGCACCCAGACCCATCCCTCTACCCTATCACCCTACACTTATCTCTGACTACTGCACCTAACCTACACATCCCGAGGCACATTGGACAATTTAGCACGGCCAATTCACCCGAACCTGCACATCTTTGGATTGTGGTAGGAAACCAGAGCACCCAAAGGAAACCAACACAGACACGGGGAAAATGTGCAAACTCCACACAGCGTTTGGAATGGTTTAGAGGGATATGTGGCAAATGTTGCTAAATGTGACTAGATTAGGATAGGATATCTGGTTGGCCTGGACTAGGTGGACCGAAGGGTCTGTATCTGAGCTATATAACTGTGCGGCTCTATGACTCTATCTGGTTCAGTCATGTCCTTAAATAAGGGGATCTGTTGTCATTGCCGAAGCTGGCCTGTAGGTGGCTCTCCAACAGCAATAGGGTTTGCACCCCTTTCGAAGGACAAAAGTCACTCAGCTCAAGGCAATTTACAGTTCAGTGATGAACGTTGGCATTGCAAGTAATGCCCACATCCAGACACCGCTAAAACAAAGCCTCTTTTCCATTGTGTTTCCTGCTGTTCTCCAATTCTACAGTCTTTAAACAAAATCTGAAATTTCCTTTTGTTTTCAGATCTGATGAAAGCTGATCAATTTGAACTACAGGGAGGAAGTCTCCTTCTCTCGGTAGCAGTGAGATGGGAGACAGGAGTGGCATCTAATTAGGTTTGATGGTGCTGGACCTAAAGCCACTGCCCGTGGCTGGTATTAACGTTTGCATCAGGAGATCCATGATTTTCATCCGCCTCACCTCACCCTTTTACTCGAAAACACTGGAGCCTGTCCTTCGGGGGTTACTAACCCACTCACCCTCACTCACACAGTACAATTCCAGAACTCTGGAGCCTGTCCTTCTGCGGGTTACTAGCCCATCTCCCCCCACCCACTATACAGTTCTAGAACACTGAAGCCTGTCCTCAGGGGATTACTAGCCCATCCCCCATTCCCCTACTGTACAATTATAGAACACTGCAGCCTGTCCTTCGGGAGTTACTAACCGATCCCCATCCCCCTACTGTACAATTCCAGAACACTGGGGTCTGTCCTTCAGGGAGTTACTAACCCACTCACCCTCCCTCACACTGTACAATTCCAGAACACTGGAGCCTCTCTTTCAGGGGGTTACTCGCCCATCCCCACTCCCCCACACTGTACAATTCCAGAACACTGGAGCCTCTCCGTTGGGGGGTTACTAACCCACCCACCCCCACCCCGCACCCCACTGTTCAATTCCTCTGTCCTTCAGAGGATTACAAGCCCATCCTCGATAATGTTGCTGGGACCAGGAGCTGCCCACCTCCAGCTTTAGGGTCTTGATGGGAGGCAAAGTTCTGCAGGTGTCCTCTCTACTGCCTGGTAGGCTTGTAATTGGGTCGGTCCTGCAGAGTCCCATCACATTTCTTTGTGTTACAACAAGATTGCTCCTATTCACGCTGGATCTCACCTCAGATGCTGCCTGAGAAGTTGAGATCTCGCAGCGTTGATTGTAATTTGCTGTGAAAAGCTGAAACCAAAATATTGTAAGGGAAAAATTGCAGTTGGGGTTATAGTGACTGTGAATGTACTGTTCGGTTTGAAGAATATTCCCTGGGCTTTTACATATATTCATTATTTCAAAATTAACAATATTCCAATGGGTTGCCTTACATCATTAAGCTTTTATATGTTACCCACATGGATAGCATTTTCTTGGATTGAACAGCTGTTAACTCCATTACTTCCCTTCAGTTTTATTTTATTGTTTAATGCTCTCACTGTCAGACGTATTTTAGTGGCTAGTCAGGTCCGGAAGAGCCTCATACACCATAGCAGCGGTGAAAATGTTCAGGACCCTGAGATAAAGAGCCGAAAAAGATCCATCATCTTACTTTTTACCATATCCAGCAGTTTTATCCTGCTCTGGACGACAGCAGTCACATATTTTATAATCTATCGAATTACAAACATCTTTAACCGTAGATCTTCATTTAACCATTTCCAAAGTTTCCAAGAAGTAGGAAATATGCTTCACCTGCTGAGTTCTTGTACCAACACAGTCATTTATACAGTGACCCAGAGGAAGTTCAGAAGTGAGCTGCTGACTGTCCTCAGCTATCCCTTCATTCTAATTTATCAATCAATTCAATCAAACAGGAGGTAAATCTGACCTCCCCAGTAGGAAATAAAGCTGCAGATCACAATAGGACTTCAATATTCCAGAATGTCAGATCAATGGGAGGAGGGTACTATCTACGACACAAAAGTGGATATTGCCCAAATTTCAAATTGATTTACATGTTTGTTTTTGGTGCGGAATGAATCGGGTCTTGTGAAGCCACTGTCTGTAGGAAACTGCAGTGGGTACCAACACATCTCAGTCATCTCACAGTAAGCTGTTTCCAAATGGAAGTTTCTTTGTCGACCTGTGCAAAATGAAATCAAATGGTTCCAAACTTTGAATACTAATGGTGCTGTTTAACAAGTAATATAAGTTGAACAATTAAGTTTGCCCATTTGAGGCAATATTACTTTAACCCTCGAAGTGAAGGAGCCAGTACTGGTCTGGGGTGGACAAAGTTAATAAATCACCCAGCAGGTTTATTTGAAAGCACTAGCTTTCGGAGCGCTTCTGCATCCTTACCTGCCCAATGAAGGAGCAATGCTTGGAAAGCTGTTGGACTAGAACCTGGGGTTGGGGGATTTTAAACGGTAACTCTTGAAGGTGAACAGTCACTGGACCCACAATATTTAATCTGCTCTCTCCTCACAGAAGCTGCCAGGCCTGCTGCGTTTATGAAACAATTTCTGTTTTTGTGTCTTTTGAAGTGTATTTTCTATCACTGTAAGTTGTTAAATTCTCACTGGTGTATAGAGTAATTGTGTCATTGAGATGTACAGCACAGAAACAGAGCCTTCAGTCCAACATGCCCAAACTGACCAGATATCCTCAATAAATCTAGTGCCATTTGCTGCATTTGACCCACATCCCTCTAAACCAATCCTAGTCATATAGCCATCCTTTAGATGTTGCAAATGTACCAGCCTCCGCCACTTCCTCTGCCAGCTCATTCCATACACACACCACCGTCGGTGTGAATAAGTTGCCTTTTAGGTCCTTTTAAAATCTTTCCCTTCTCACCTTAAACCTGCACCCACGGGTTTCCCCCATCCCCCATCCCCCATCCCAGGGGAAAAGACCTTGTCTATTTAGCCTATTCGTGCCCCTCCTCATTTTATAAACCTCAGGAAGGTCACCCCTTTCTAGTTATGCTGAATCTGCTATTTTGCAGCAGAGTTAAAATTTGCATGGAAATCCGCAATCTCAATCTTGCAATTGTTTGTCAGTTAGTTGAAAAACGAAATAAAAGGTCACTATAAGTTTAAAATAGCATGGAACTCAGAAAATTGTACTGAGGAGTGAGCATGGATTTCAAAAGGGAGTATCTTGCTGTTCTGTATGTTTTGAAGAAGTAGCAGAGGGAGTCGGCCCTGGGATGTGGCTGGCATCAATTATCTGCATTTTCAAATGGCCTTCGATAAGTTTCTCCATAATGGGCTAATTAATAGGGTTAGAGACAAAAAAATCCTACACTTACTGTAATCCAAGGTAGACAAGCAGGAGGCTGGAAGAACACAGTAACCAAGGCAGCGTCAGGAGGGTTAGCCACAAGAAAGTGATGTCATGAATTGTGAGCTGACTTCAAGCAAAACAGCAGAGAGTGGGATTAAAGGGTGGTTGATCAAAGTGGGAGAAAGTGAGGAGCAGTGTTCCATATGGATCAGTGCTGGGATCACAGAGGGTCACAATATGGATTTGGACTTTGGAATTCAGATTTTCTAAATTGGCAGCTGACTGCACATTCATGGAGAGGGAGTTCTTGGGAAATATGTGAAAGTGAGATCTAATGATGCTGGAGATTACAGTTGAGAGTATGGAGCTGGAAAAGCGCAGCAGGTCAGGCAGCATCCGAGGAGCAGGAAAATCGATGGAAGGGCAAAAGCACTTCTCCTGGCCCTCGGATGCTGTCTTCCTGCTGAACTTTTCCAGCACATCACTGCAGTCAGGGAAATAGTCAATACTGATGGGGACTGCAAGAATTCTTTTTTAAAAATACATTAATAAATGTGTAAAATGGGTAAATAATCACCAAGGGGAATTTGACAGGTAAATGGGAAGTGATAGGGTGAATCAGAAGATCACTGATTACTTGGAAGGCGTGAATTTAGGAGGGGATGAGGGACAGAAAGATTTCACAGTACAAACACATTGATGACTAAAGGCTGGACCACAGGGTCAGCAAAACTATTAAAATAACAGTAATGTAGGACTGGAACAGAATTGGAACATAAGGATTTTCGTTCTACTTGATGATGAAGCCTGGTTAAGGCATACATAAAGCTGCTTCAGTTCCTGTCACTGTGTTATAGAAGGATTGGAGAGGGGACAGGGAAGAGTGATAAGTTTGCTATCAGAAAAACAAAGGTAAACATCTCAGGAAAGAACTGACAAGCCGAGTTTGTTTCCTCTTGAATAAAGAAGGCTGAGAGCTGATTTAATACAGGTCACTACATCGATGGAAATAGATGCAGAGAGAACATTTTCATTTGTTGAGAAGTATAACTAAAAGCTATCAATATAAAATAGTCATTACAGAATGCAGCAGGGAATTCAGTTTGGTGAGAATGTGGACCATGCCCCGATAGAGAGTTGTTGCAGTATAAATAAATTCCAGAGGAAGCTGAGACGTGCAGCTGAGTGAGAAGGTTGGTGGTTACAATGTTGGATTTAGATAAGGAAACCTGGGAGGCAGATTGAGTGGAGCAGAATCGACAGGATTGAATCAAATGGTCTTTATTCCATGAAGCTTGTTTTATGTAATGCTAGCTTTGAAATGGCAGCACTGTTTGGATGAGCTACTCACAGTGCCTAAGTCTATGTCACCAATACAGATTCCAAACACCAGTAATGTATAACATTGTACAGGGACACCATGTGCACAAAGCCAAAACAAATCCAGCCCAGACTGTTCCTGCCCAATCAATCCATTCATTTTGATATCACCAGCCTGGAAGTTTCAGTCATCAGTAGTACTTGCTAAAGAATAAAGTGCTCCCTTACACTCAGGTCGGGCTCTGCCAGGCCCACTCAGCTCCTGACTTTATCAGCAAGGGACAAAAGAAGTGAAAGAGGGGTGGTCGGGAGACTGGCCCTGACATCAAAGCAGGATTTGACCTAGTATGGGAATGAGCCCTGGCAAAATTGGAGGCAATAGGAACAGGGGGAATTTCTCTATTGGTTTTAGTTTAATATGTGTGTGCATGTGGGTATATCACAAAGAAAGGTAGCTGTGTTTGATGGATGTGAATTCTCTCAGCTCTCGGACATCAATATAAAATAGTCATCAATGGAGCCCCTCAGGGTACTGTCCTAGGCACAAGCATTTTCAGTTGCTTTATCAATGAGTGCATCATGTTCCACACCGTTTGTGTCTTCTGAAGTACTGAAGCTATTTCCAAATGCCATCATTTAGTTTGAGCTAATAACTGTTCAGTCATATTTGCACCACACAAGTGGCATGTATTGGTAATCTCCAACGAGAGAGAACCTAATTACTGCTCCTTGACATTCAAAGGCATTACCATGACTGAATCCCTCACTATCCCTCACCCTGGGAGTTACCATTGACTAGAATCTGAACATGACCAACTGTCTAAAGACTATGGCTACAAGAGCTGGTTGGAAGCTCGGGATTCTATAGTGAATAACTCACCTCTTAACTCCTCAAAGTCTGTCTACAAGGCACAAGTAAGTAGGACAATGGAATACTTTCCACTTTCTTGCAGGAGCGTGTCTCCATCACCACAACAGTTTAGGTCTCCTTCTTTAAGGAAGGATATCAAAACACTGGGGACGGTTCAGCGCTGGATTTTTCGATTGCTGCTTGGTAGAAGCAGAAGTTTGATTGTCTCAGCTTGTTTTCGTTGGAGCTGAGAAAAGTGAGGGGTGATTTGATTGAAGTGACTAAGACCCTGAATGGTCTTGAAAAGGTAGACATGGAAAGAATGTTTCCTCTCGTGGGTCAGTCCAGAATGACGGGGTGCCCATGAGGATAGCCTCAACTGAGATATTGTGTTCATGTCACATTACAGCTGACCCCACGACTACACTGTACACTCTCTCAGTAACACACACACTCTTACATACTCACACACTCACACAGACCCTCGCTCATATATTTGCCCTCTCTCGTACACATACACATACACTCTCCATTCTCACACCCATGCACAAACCCTGCCACAGGCTAATACTCCATCACATTGACACACACACTCTTTACAAAGCATGCACACATGCAAACACACTCTCTCTCTCTCTCAGACACACACACTTATATGCACACACTCACGTGCAGACCCTCACACTCACATTTTCTCTCTCACTCTCTCACCCACCTAGACATCTATGGAGTGAAGTTGCATGTGCAGAATTATATTTGCAGATACATTTTATTTTGCTCAAAAAGCCCACAATCTGCAGGCAGGCAATGCAGGCAGTTAATCCTTGTAATATTTTATAACTTCTTACTTTGGAATAGAACCAGTCTCATTCCAGATTGGCATACAGACATGTTCCAACCACACAACTTTAATACTTTGTCTGAGCTGAGATGTCATCTGTTTTATATAAAACTTTAAGTTATTTCAAGAATGTGACTTAAAAGAAGTTCTGGAGATCACATATTAATGAACCAAAACCTGCAATCCATTCTAAAAGATGACAGACTTAACAACAATTTAGATTTGTTCAATATGTCATTTCATTTGCATGACACTGTAATCTTTTGCTATAAGTTCTGTGTACAATGATCCTGTCCCACAGCTACCTGATGAACGAGCAGCACTCTGAAAACTAATGCTTCCAAATAAACCTATTGGACTATAACCTGTCGTTGTGTGATTTTTAACCCAGAATTATGGGGCGTTCTTTTAAGAATTTCTTCCCTCTTCGAAGTTTGTGTGATTTTGTAACTCTGCTTCAGAAGCCGATGGAGGTCGGGGGTCATTGAGGTCGAGATAGATAGACTCACAGAGACGTTATCGGGGCTGGATGAGGATGTGAATTTTGGAACACAGGCAGATCAGCCGTAACGTATTGAATGGAGCACTAGGCGAAGGGCCTAATTTATATGCTTGGAGAAGCTTGACCTAGTACAGGCTAGGTTGGCACCCCACCAAAATCCTTCACCATTCACCAACTCCAACATGATGTGCACCATCTACAAAATGCATTACAACAGTTCACCAAGGCTACTTTGAAACCACCTTCCAAACTGGGAGCCTCTACTATCTTTTAGGACAAGGGCAGCAGATACACGGGTTCACCCCAGTACCTACACATTCCCCTCCAAGGCACTCACTCTCCTGATTGGGAAATATTTCACTGCCCCTCCACTGTAGCTGGGCTGAAATTTTGGATTTGCTAACAACATCATGGAGGTCCATACACCACACGGGCTTCAGTGGTCCAAGGTGAGATTCACCATTCCTTTCTCAAGGGCAAGTAGAGATGGATTTGCCCAGCCAGCAACACCCATATCCTGAAGCTGAATAAATTAATAAATACTGGACACTCCAGCTATTCAGGTTATGCACTCTTTTCCCCTAGTTGCATGGTTTTGAATGCCAAACAGCGACTTTCATATTGAACCCAGGAAGCAGAAAGCCACAGTAAAGAGAAAATTCTGCACAGTCGGTTTACAAAGACTGGAGAAACTACTTCGAGTTCTTATCGTTGTGTTTGTTATTCAGTCCGTCCTAATTCTCAGCTCTTGACTGCAGCTGTTTCTGTCACTGAGTACAATACGTTGTAATGTGTCACAGCTCTAATACGTGTCTTTCTCTGCACAGTATTGTACCGTTGGATGTAGGGAGTGTATCTACGTTTGAATGCACTGCTCAATGTTGCACATTCTGCCTGCAGTCATTAAGGGAGTGATGAGTAAAACATCTTCCACACTGCTACTTCTGTTCAGAACTGCAGACTGAAGCTCCATGTTTAGGGATGAAAACAGAGGTATCAAAGGGGGAGGGGGAGATGTTCTTCAGCGGATCAGCATGAACTCAATAGGCCAAATGGACGATTTCCACAGTGTCGAGATTCTATCGAATGTAAACTTTAATCGAAAGAGGGGCACAGTGACACAGTGGTGAGCACTGCTGCCTCAGATCGCCGGTGAGTTGGGTTTGATTCCACACTCGGGCGACTGTCTGTGTGGAGTTTGTACATTCTCCGTGTGTCTGTGTGGATTTCCTCCGGATGCTCCAGTTTCCTCCCACAGTCCAAAGATATGCAGGTCAGGTGAATTGACAATGCTAAATTATCCTAGAGTGTTCAGGAATGTGTGCGTGAGGTGCATTAGTCAGGGGTAAATGTAAGGGAATTGGTCTGGGTAGGTTACTCTTCCCAGGGTCGGTGTGGACATGTTGGGCCAAGTGCCATGTTTCCACACTGTAGGGATTCTATGATCTGAAGATGTATTCACTCACTTCAAATAGACTCTTCTGCGTGAGAACATTAGACTGCCACATTTCCAGGCATTCACCTCTATCTCCTCCCTGCAAAGAGAGTTCCTTGATAACTTACTGCCCCCCCCCCCCCCCACAGAAACATGGCCTCTCACAGGCCTCAAGGGGATGGCGTTTCCCTTGAAGGTGCCACTGTTAAATTTGAAACCACTTGCCACTACCTGCTGTGATAACTTCCTGCAGCTTCTATCATGTTCCAGCAACTTGCAGTTCATTAGGTGCAGCAGTTTGTGTGGTGTGTGGGGAAGCTGTCCCTGGGCTGAGAGCTGCTTTCAGTCCCATGCTGCAGTCCCCTGTTGAGGGTACGGTCGGCTGGTAGCACTATACGGAGGGCAGCAGAGTGAATCCCCCTTTGGCTTCACCTCACAATCACTTTAGTCAGGTCACAGCCCTGATAGAATGGGCCAGTTTCGAAATGAGTGGGGAATATGTATGAAGCAGTTTGAGAAACTTGACTTCTCGTTGCACACATTTTCTCCGGAATATTTTCTCTGAAAAACAACAAATTGGGATGTTATTTTAGCATTGCTGCTTTTTTGTTGGAGCTGAAAGGCTTCAAAAGCAAGTCCATGATATGCTGCATTTGAAACCTTTGGCCTGTTAAAGTGCTCTGTGAACAATATTATGGGGGAAGATAAGGGTGAGGGGTAATGGCTGGGAAGGGTGGGAGGAGGGGAGCTGGGGATCACCTTTGGGTTGTAGGTTAGGGTGACAGGAAGGGAGCTGGTGATGACTGGGGTTTATACAAATTCTAAGTTTGTCAGGAAGAGCCAACAGGTAGATCTTCAGTTCTCTCGGTTGCTGTTCAGTTTTAAGGTGTAGTTTTTAAATTCCTCATTTATGTGGCCAATAGCCACAGTTGTTTTATCCAGTGCTATGAAAGTCAGTCACCCTGCCACAGATTTAACGTGATGACTCTCCAGCCCTCTGAGTCATGTGTTAGAACTGAACCATTCTAGAATGTATCCTCCTGCTCCATGGACTGTGTATTCCTGCTCCATCAGATGTATGTTCCTGTTCCATTTCATGAACACAAATGTTTTCAAATTTAGTCATATAAAATGGTCATAACTGTTGTCATTTAGTGACATATAAAATGCATGATGGGAGAGAGAAATCAAGACAAGCAGGAATATAAAAGCTAACAGACAATAGACGCAAGAGTAGGCCATTCGGCCCTTTGAGCCAGCACCACCATCCATTATGATCATGGTAGATCATTCACAATCAGCATCCTGTTCCTGCCTTATCCCCATAACCCTGGATTCCACTGTCTTTAAGAGCTCATTACATCTCTTTTTGAAGGTATCTAGTGACTTGGCCTCCACGGCCTTGGGGGGCAGATCATTCCATATATTCACCACTCTCTGGGTGAAGAATTTTCTCCTCAACTCTGTTCTAAATGGCCTACCCTTTATTTGTAAACTATGTCCTCTGGTTCTGGCCTCACCCATCAGCGGAAACATGCTTTCTTCCTTCCAGAGTGTCCAATCCTTTAATAATCTTATACCTCTCAACCAGATCCCCACTCATCCTTCTCAACTCAAGTGTATACAAATCCAATCACTCCAATCTTTCTACATATGATAGTCCTGCCAATCCGAGAATTGTCCTCGTGCACCTACGCTGCACTCCCTCAATAGCCAGAATGTCCTTCCTCAAATTTGGAGACTAAAACTGCACACAACACTCCAGGTGCTGTCTCACTATGGCCCTGTACAGTTGCAGAAGGACCTGTTTTCACCTATACTCAATTCCTCTTGTTATGAAGGCCAGTATGCCATTCGCTTTCTTCACTGCCTGCTACTCCTGCATGCTTGCTTTCGTTGAATGATGTACTAGAACACCAACATACCTCGAGACAAATACTGTGGATGCTGAAATCTAAAATTGGAATGAAAACTGTGCAGCAAAGTCTCAGAAGATCAGACAGCACCCAGCCACCAGAGTAGTTAACTGTGATTTCCTAACAGACAAGAAATTCAGTGCAGATAATTCATCAAAGCAACTGTGATACGATAGCCACTATGGTCAGCTGACCATGACAATTTAACCAGTTAAAGAAGGAACAGAATCTTTTTTATTATTAACCACCAAACAATCTTCGACAAATAAAACTCATAAACTAGTCTGGAATGTTTATACCTACATTCGTGAAACTGTACAGACTAATGGACTTAACAACTGATAAATTAATAATGGTAAGAAAATTATTGAAGGAAATTAGCAAAATATTTATATGGATAAGAAAGGGAACCGGCACTGGTAGTCAGTTTGAACAGTAATTAAATGTGAACATAGGGCTATGCCAAATGATATGAATATTTCTCTAAATGATATAAACAGTGAGTAAGGGCATGTCACACCAAGGTTCAATATTTATAAACAATTAAAGGGGCTGATTATTGAACCTAAACTTTAGTGAGACAAGGCATTATTAGAATATTCTATATAGTGTCACAGTGACAAGCAAGGCCAAAACTCTAAATAAAATGTTTCCAGCACCCACTCCATTTAGATTAGATTACTTACAGTGTGGAAACAGGCCCTTCGGCCCAACTAGTCCACACCGACCCTCGGAAGAGCAACCCACCCCAGACCCATTCCACTACATTTAACGTTTCACCTAACATTGCGGGCAATTTAGCACGGCCAATTCACCTAACTTGCACAGACACGGGGAGAATGTGCAAACTCCACACAGGCAGTTGCCTGAGCTGGGAATTGAAGCTGGGCTCGCTGGCATTGTGAGGCAGCAGTGCGACCCACTGTGCCACCGTGCCACCCACACTCACATGTGTCGGCATTCGCTGTGAACCCAAAAAATCATGAGTAATTACAAAGTTTGTCCAGTTTTCATCGAATCATAGCATAGCATCCCTACAGTGTGGCAACAGGTCCTTAAACAAAATCCATTAAACAAAAAATAGAAATAAAATTGTTTGTCATTTATATAAATGATTTGAATGAGAATATAGAATCACCACAGTGTGGGAACAGGCCATTCGGTCAAACAAGTCCACACTGAACCCCCGAAGAGTGGCCCACCCTCCTACTCTACATTTATCCCAGACTAATGGACTTAACCTACACATCCCTGAATACTGTGGGCAATTTAGCATGGTCAATTCACCTAAACTGCATATCTTTGGACTGTGGGAGGGAACCTGAGCACCCAGAGGTAATCCATGCCAACACAGGGAGAATGTGCAAACTCCACACAAACAGTCACCTGAGGCTGGAATCAAACCCGAGTCCCTGGTGCTGTGAGGCAGCAGTGCTAACCACTGAGCGACCGTGCCATCGTCTCCAGTGCAAACCCATCCTTCTGAAAGGGAACTGTCTAGTTGTGGCCAAACCTAAAGTGACAGAGAGCTGCAATATGCCTCCCCTCCTCTGATAATGAACCTCAGCTTAACCAACTTTTTTTCTCTCAGGTAACGTGGGTGGTGTCAGCTGGTCAGCATTTCTCACACCTTCCTAGTTGCCCCTTGAGAAGGTAGGGGTGAGCTCCCTTCTAGAACCGCGGCAGTCTGCCTGCTGTGGCTTGACCCAAAATGCCCTTAGGGAGGGAATTCCAGGACTCTGACCCAGCGACTGGGAAGGAACAGCGATATATTTCCAAGTCAGGATGATGAGAGGCTTGGAGGGGAGCCTGAAGGTGATGGTGTTCCCAGGTATCTGCTGCCCTCGTCCTTCTAGATGGAGGTGGGTGTGCGTTTGGAAGGTGCAGTCTGAGGAATTTGGTGAATTTCTGCTGCTACTGAGCGTCGGTGATGGAGGGAGTGGATGTTTGTTGGTGTTGTGCCAAACAAGTGGGGCTGCTTTGTCTTGGACGGTGTTTAGCTTCATGAGTGTTTTTGGAGCTGTACCCATCCAGACAAGTGAGGATAATTCCACTCCACTCCTGTCTTGTGCCTTGTAGATGGTGAACAAGCTTTGGGGAGTCAGGAGGTGACTTACTCACCACAGTGTTTCTAAATTCTGACCTGTTCTTGTAGCCACTATGTTTATGCGGTGGATTCAAAGAACAACAAGGAACAAAGAACAATACAACATAGAAACAGGCATTCAGCCCTACAAGCCTGTGCTGACACATTCTGTCCTTCCACACTAAAACTGCCTTCACTAACAGGATCCATTTCCCCCTATTACCTTCCTATTCATGGGTCCATCTCAGTGCCTCTTGAATACTGTTTCCTGTCTGCTTCCATCACCTCCTCTGGCAGCATGTGCCAGGCACACACCACCTTTTGTGGGAAAAACCTGCCTCGCACTTCTCTTCCAAACTCACTCTCCCTCCTTCACCCTGCCCTTTGAAGCTGTGTCCCATTGTAACTGACCCTTCCACCACTTCCTGGGGCCCGGAATCAATGTTGAGGACTGCCAGAGCAACTCCCTCCTGACTCTATCCCTGTGTACTACACCCTCTGTTGAGTCTGTCCTGCTGGTGGGAGATGTAAGGCCTGATTCTGGGAGCATGTCTAGCAGCAATTCTAGATGATAGTAAGGAGGACTTTGTGGGGTCATTTTCCGTGCCTATGTCAGTGTCATGCTGTCTGTCAGTTTCATTTCTTTGTTGAGATATTGGATCCCCAGATCATGAGTAACATTTCTGGGTGAATAGCCTGGATATAATCCCACTAGGCCATTGCCTCCCAGGTTATTACCCTAGTCACCTATGCTGCCAACGGCAGGGATCTGTGGACAAGTACCTCAAGATTCCTATCTTCCTCTGTGCATCCTGGTGTTCTGCCATTCACTGAGGATTTATATAAATGAATTGGATGTGAACATAGGAGATAGAGTTAGTACGTTTACAGATGACACCAAAATTGGAGGTGTAGTGGACAACGAAGAAAATTACCTCCCAGTACTTGATCAGATGGGCCAATGGGCTGAGGAGTGACAGATGGCGTTTAATTCAGATAAATGTCAAGAGCTGCATTTTAGAAAGGCAAATCAGGGCAGGACTTATAAATTAATGAGTGAGGAAGACCAACCAACCCAACCACTCCGTGGCTCAACACTTAACTCCCCCTCCCACTCCACCAAGGACATGCAGGTCCTTGGACTCCTCCATTGCCAGACCATAACAACACGACTGTTGGAGGAAGAGCACCTCATCTTCTGCCTAGGAACCCTCCAACCACAAGGGATGAACTCAGATTTCTCCAGTTTCCTCATTTCCCCTCCCCCCACCTTGTCTCAGTCAAATCCCTCGAACTCAGCAACACCTTCCTAACCTGCAATCTTCTTCCTGACCTCTCCGACCCCACCCCACTCTGGCCTATCACCCTCACCTTGACCTCCTTCCACCTATCGCATTCCCAACGCCCCTCCCCCAAGTCCCTCCTGCCTACCTTTTATCTTAGCCTGCTGGACACACTTTCCTCATTCCTGAAGAAGGGCTCATGCCAGAAACGTCAATTCTCCTGCTCCTTGGATGCTGCCTGACCTGCTGCGGTTTTCCAGCAACACATTTTCAGCTCTTATAAATTAATGGTAAGGTTCTGGAGAGTGTTGTTAAACAAAGAGACTTTGTAGCACAGGTCCTTCAATATGGAGTCACAGATAGATAGGATAGTGAAGAAGACATTTGCCTTCCTTTATTGGTCAGAGCATTAAGTATAGGAGTTGGGAGGTCAAGTTGCGGCTGTTCAGGACATTGTTTAGGTTACTTTTAGAATATTGTGTGAATTCTGGTTCCTTCCTATCGGAAGGATTTTCTGCAACATGAAAGGGTTCAGACATTATTTACAAGGATACTGCCAGCATTGGAGGGCTTGAGCTGTGGGGAGATTGAACAGGCTGGGGCGTCGGTGGCTGAGGAGTGAACTTACAGAGGTTTATGAAATCATGAGGGGCACTGTTAGGATAAATAGATAAAGTCTATTCCCTGTGTTTGGAGAGTCCAGAACTAGAGGGCATAGGTTTAGGGTGAGAGGGGAAAGATTTAAAAGGGACCTAAGGGGCAATGTTTCCGTGCAGAGGGTGGTGCGTGTATGGAATGAGCTGCCAGAAAATGTGGTGGCGGCTGGTGCAATTACATAATTTAAAAGGCATCTGGATGGGTATATGAATAGGAAGAGTTTAGAGGGATATGGGCCAAGTACTGGAAAATGGGATTAGATTTATTTTGGATATTTGGATATCATGGGCTAGTTGGACGAAGGGTCTGTTTCTGTGCTGTGCATCACTATGCCTCTATGATTCTATGAGCATTCCCTTGTTAAAAATCAAACAACACCAGGTTGGGGTCCAATGGGTTTATTCGGAAGTACAAGCTTTCAGAGTGTTGCTCCTTCAGCAGGTAGCGAGTGGGTCAGGATCACAGGATACAGAATTTATACTAAAAGATCAAAGTGTGATACAATTGATACAATGTATTAAATAAATCTAGAATGCAGTTAAATCTTTCATCAATTGGAATGGGGTATGCAGGCTCCTATTCATTGATATGTAAATTCCAGAACTTCTTTCAAGTCACATTTGCGGTATAACTTAAGGTTTTATTAAAAAAGGTGATGTCTCAGCTCAAACAATATATTAAAGGTGTGAGGTTAGAGTCTGTCTGTATCCCAATCTTGAATCAGACTGGTTCTATGTCCAAAGTAGGAATTTATAAAGTGTCACATGGACTGACTGCCTACAGATTGTGTGCGTTTTGAACAAAATAGAATCCAAATACAAATCTGCAAATGCAAAGGCACCCCATAAACCTAGATGTGTGTGTGTGTGTGTGTGTGTGTACGTGCACATGTGTGTGTGTGATGAATAGACAATGTGTGTGTGGCTGTGTGTTTGCGTGTGTAAGTGTGCTTGCGTGTGCGAGTGTGTGAGAGAGTGTACAGGATGGTGGGGTCACCTGTAGTGTCCGTGAACCCATGATCCCAGTTGACGCTGTGTGATATATTCCCTTGTCTTATTCCATTTCCCAAAGTACATCACCTCACTGTGATCAGGGTTAAGTTCCATTTGACACTGATCTATTGATCTGACCTGGAACTGATCTGACCTGAGCTGATATCCTCCTGTAACTTAACACGTTCCTTCTCACTGACACCCATTCAGCCAATTTTTGTGAAATCTGCAAACTTCCTCATCATCCACCGCAAGGACAACCCAAAAACTACAAACTTGCCAGCTCAACATCAGTCGGGTGTTATCTTTAACAAATATAAAGTGTGCAGTGTTGTGGGGACTATCAGGGAAACGCTTCCCCATGGTCAGCTGGAATACTTGTCTGGCTTCATTGCCCAGAATTAGGTGCAGCACTGCACTGCCCCTTGTCGAACCATCACCTTGTGTACACTTCAAAACGTGTGTGTGTATCTGTATGAGAGAGAGAGAGAGTGTGTGTGTGTTTGTGTGTGTATGAGAGAGAGTCCTTGTGTATATATAAGATGGAGAGAGAGAGGGGCTGTATATGTAAGAGAGATTGTGCATGTATATGACAGAGAGACAGAGACAGAGATAGACTACGTGCGTGAGATCAACTGTATGTGTGTATGAGAGAGACAGAGAGAGACAGACCACGTGTGAGAGGGAGAGAGAGAGACAAAGACACTGTTTGTGCATGTGCAATTTTGTCTGTGAGAGAAAGAATGTGTGAGTGTGTTTGTGTGGGAGGGAGAGAGAGAAAGAGACTGTCTGTTTGTCTGAGTGTGTGAGACTGTGTATATGTGTGCCCGGTAATCATTTATATTTTCTCTTTACAAAGTAAGTGCATTAAGTAGTTCTATATCATCATTGAATAGTTTTATTTAATAATAAATCCATATTTTTGAAAGAAATCTGATCAATGGGTCATTTTTTTCAAGCCTAATATGGAAATAACTTTTGATTATCCGCATCAGGAACTGGGTCAGACAATGAAGGATGTTGTGATGTGTGATACTCCTCCCAACTTGGCCATAACAAAATTGATTGAATATTTCTGAACAGATTTACTTTCTATCAATCGTAAGAAAAAGAAAAACAACATTGTGCTGATTTTTCACAGATTGAGGTATGAAGTCACCACATAGTCTACTTCATAGCTTTGATGCTCTGAGGCTGACTGCTGCCCCAAAACCTGAATAAGGAGCGAATATGGAACAGAATCGATGGACTGCTCAAAATTACATTTCATTTCAGAACTTTCTCTAATTCAGACAAGAGTTTCTTCTGGAAACTGAGGGTTCTCTGACAAACACCATAATGGGTGTACGGGGGGCGGGGGGATTCACCACATATAGCAGGAATGTTTTTATAAAGTCTCTGCATGTCCTGGGACATGGCAAGGAATGTGGGAGAATGATGGAGAAATCGAGTGAGGGCTTCCTGGACCCCAGAAGCAGCAGGTTGTAGTTTCTAACTGAAGTCCAGAGTTTGAGGTGAGGTTCTAACTCATGGACAGCGTAAGAACTTATTAATGGGGATTATCACTCATTATTACATAATGTCACCTCATTAACACACAGGTAGGATTAGGCACATGCTGTGTAGGAACGAGATGCCAAGGTTTCTGGTATAAAGCTCCAGCAGCTGCCTGGTGGCTCCAGAAAGCTGCTTGCTCCTCTGGCCCTCTATTCTGTACACCCAGTAATATCATCTCAGGGTTCACTCCCTGGGCCACAGGCTCACACACCTCATGGCCAGCGTGGTTAACATCCCACACACAGCAGCTCCACAGCACCATCGTGACGCACTTCTGATCCACTTCCTGTCCTCTCATCAGAATGCTACAGCAAGGACACTTCAAATGGAGGGAATACACACCCAGCTCCCAGACTGGAGCAGGCTGCATCAAGTCTAAAGGCATGAGGCCTCATTCCCATCAAGGAAGGCATCCTGCAGTCAGGGTGGCGTGGTGGAGCCCCAGTACTGTAAGGCAAGGGCAGCCCCTATATCAATTCAGTGGCTTGGATATAGTCAGTCAGGGTAAAGGACCACACATTGGTCATCCTGTCTTGGCTCTTTCTATCCTACTATTGTCTGCTTTCTCGTGAAATAAGGGAAAGGAAGAAATGAAGAAGAATGTGGCTGGCACAGTTGTTAGTGCTGGATAAGGCTGAGGGAAAATGGCGAGGTCTTTTGAGTGAGTAAGTGGACAGTACAGAGGCTCTGCAGCATTAGTGATGTGGGACAACTGAATCGGGGAGTGAGTGAGGGAGGGAAGACGTTGCATGCAATAGTGAGATTTGTAAAGCACAAACCTTTTTGGGAGATGTGTAGTAGAAAGTGTGAGGGAGCTGAAAGAAGGTGGCTGGACCCGTCCTGACAAAGTGGAAAAGGTCATAGACCTTCTTCATCCAGCTCTGGGCCAAAAGTGGACAGGCAGGAGGCTGGAAGAACACAGCAAGCCAGGCAGCATCAGGAGGGAGAGAAGGCAATATTTCAGGTAGAACCCTTCTTCAGGATTCAAGGCAGACAGACAGCGCTTGAACAAGGGCAGGGTGGACTTTGAAAGGGAGTGCCAGCGCTAGGGATTCGAGATTTCCTGAAAGTGGAAGGTAATTCCTACCACAGCATGCAAAAGAACCGGGATCACTTTGGGTAATGAGGTGAGTTTGGGACTACAGCAGGAGATAGTCATTGGTACATGTAGACAGCTCCCTTCCCAATTACTTTAGTTATGTCTAACCTCATTGTTTAGTTACCAACCATATTTGAGTTTACCACATTTGTTTCTGACCCAAGTTTTTATCTCTCAAACTGCATAATAAATTAAAAGTTTGTGAGAAGATTTGTAGCTCGGGTGCTTGTTGTTGTGGTTCTGTATGCCGAGCTGGGAGTTTGTGTTGCAAACGTCTCGTCTCCTGTCTAGGTGACATCCTCAATGCTTGGGAGCCTCCTGTGAAGCGCTTCTGTGATGTTTCCTCTGGCATTTATAGGGGCAGAGACAAGCCACTATAAATGCTGCATAATAAATTCTACCCATACTATAGTCATCTCTTAAACCCTTAAGAAAAGAACAGGAATAGACCACTCAACCCCTTGAGCCTGTTCCACCCTTCGACAGGATCATGGTTGGGCCTGACTTTCCTTGCATCATTTTCCTGCATTTTTCAAGGAACCATTAATTCCCTAACCAACCAAGAATCACCTCACAAACCTCATTAACCACACTGAGCTCGTTGAGAATGTGACTAAACATGTGGATGAGGGTAAGGCGGGTGACGTGATGTGTATGGACTTCAGTAAGGTGGTAGATCAGGTTCACCTGTTGGTAGGCTCTTGCAGAAAATACAGAGGCATGGGATTGTGGGCGGTTTGGTGGTTTGGTTCAGAAATTGGCTAACTGGAAGAAGACACATGGTGGTGGTTGATGGCAGATGTTCATCCTGGAGTTCAGTTACTAGTGGTGTATCGCAAGGATCTGTTTTTGGGGCCACTGCTGTTTGTCATTTTTATAAATGATCTGGATGAGGGCGTAGAAGGATGGGTTAGTAAATTTGTGGATTACACTCAGGTCGGTGGAGTTGTGGATTGTGCCGAAGAATGTGGCAGGTTACACAGGGACGCAGATAAACTGCAGAGCTGGGCTAAGAGATGGCTAATAGAGTTTAATGTGGAAAAGTGTGAGGCTATTCAGTTTGGAAGGAGCAACAGGAATAAAGTGTACTGGGCTAATGGTAAAATTCTTGGCAGTGCAGATGAACAGAGAGATCTCAGTGTCCATGTACACAGATCCCTGAAAATTGCCAACTAGGTTGATAGGTTTGTTAAGAAGGCATGCGGTGCGTTAGCTTTTATTGGTAGAGGGATTGAGTTTCTGAGCCATGAGGTCATTCTGCAGCTGTACAAATCGCTGGTGGGGCCACACTTGGAGTATTGCCTGTAGTTCTAACCATCATATTACAGGAAGGATGTCGAAGCATTGGAAAGTGTACAGAGGAGATTTACTAGGATGTTGCCTGGTATGAAATGAAGGTCTTATGAGGAAAGCTGAAGGACTAGAGGCTGTTATTGTTAGAAAGAAGAATGTTGCGAGGTAATTAATAGAAACATGCAGGAAGATCAGCAGATTAGATCGGCTGAATAGTGAGAATCTGTTTCTTCCGTTGATGATGGCGAGCACAAGGGGAGGTAGCTATAAATTGAGGGATGTTAGATACAGTACAGAAGTCAGAGATAGTTTCTTTACTCAGAAAGTAAGAAGGGCATGGCATGGCCTGCCTGCAACATTAATAGACTCGCTAATATTAAGGGCATTTAAATGGATAAAGGAATGGATGAAAATGGAATAGTTTAGTTTGGATGGGCTTGAGATTAGTTTCACTGGATGGTGAAACATTGAGAGCTGAAGGGCTTGTAATGCGCTGCCATGTTGTACGTTCTATGTTCTCATGTAGCTCAGTCTTAAATATACACAAGGGCTCTCCCCCACAGCTCTTTGTGGTAGGGAGATCCAAAGATTTACAACTCTCTGAGGGATGAGATTCCACCTCATCTCACTCTTACGTTAGCACTCCTCCATTCTGAGACTCTGCACTCTGTTTCTCGATTCTCCCATGAGGGGAAACAGCCTCTCAGCATTTACTCCATTAAACCCCGGAACAATCCAATACGTTTCAATGTGATCACCTCTCATTCACCTAAACTCCAGGGGATTCCAGAATCTTCAACCAATAGAAAAAAAATGTGTCTTTATCTATCTGTAAAATCCTGCAAACCTTGATTAGATCAATCCTTAAACTTCTAAATTTCAGGGAAGGGAAGGTCCAATCTGTCTAATCTCTCCTCATAACTTAACCCCTGTATGCCATACTTTATCTCTGTAAACCTGCATTGGACCCCCTCCAGGGCCCAAATACCTTCCTAAGTTGTAGTGCCAGATCTTTTCACAGTACTCCAAGTAGGGTCTTACCAAAGTTTTTTATAAAGACAGCATAACATCTGCATCCCTGTACTCCAGCCCTCCTAGAATGCCACATGTGTCCTGATCAATTTTAGTCTGATAACAAAGTAACGTTCCTCACGGAGTGTTATGATTCTTTGAAAAGATGGTGAAAGCAGTGTCCTAGAATGTTCTGAAGACAGAGATAGATAGATTGCTGGTTAGTGAAGGAGGGGCGGGGGAGGTGGTGCTGGTGAATGGTTACCTGAAGTCAGCAGAAATATGAAGCAATCTGCCCAGCTGTGATCTGATTGGATAATGGAGCAAACTCCAGGGGCTAAGTGCCCACTGCAGCTGCTAAATGGGATGTACATCTGAAATAGTGAGTCAGTGCACCCTTCATAAATCATTTCCTTTCACAACAACTTCAGCTTCTTATCCATAACCTAACAGGAAAAACAAAACAAGTGATTTGCTCCAAGTGAGACTGCAGTCTGACAACCAATGAACCGAACGAACAGATTGTTCCAACCTGCTCCTCAGCATTGTTAATGACAACAAGGTGGGCACCCATGGATTCACAGAATGTCTGAGCTTCTTTCCAAGTTGGTTTCTGTGTTGAAAGGTAGTAACGCCTTTGGTTCCCCTGGCTCCACTGGTCGGGCAGTTGGATGTGAGGCAGATTTTTAAGGTATTGAAATTAACACGAGAAACAGCTGAGGCACAACAGAATCTTACAGATTTCCTTATTCACTAACATTTTACATGGCAGGCTGCATTTACTGGTTTTCTGTGGTAATATCTCGACCTCTGAACCAGGAGGTCAGGGTTCATTCCCACCTGCTCCAGAGTAATATTGTCACACCTTTGAATAGGCAGATTAGAAAATGTTTCTATCGGGAACATGGAATAATCAGATTGGCTCTGACCTTACTCCTGCTCGGAAATCATGTTTGTTTGTTTAAAGAGCCACAATCATCACTTTAGGCTAAATAGCCTCATGTTGTGCTGTGACATTCTTTAAATGCTTGAAATTACTACAGTTCTCAACAGTGATATAGATTGCTCAGATATGACTACTCTCACAACTTCAACCATTGTCAAATCTGATACCATTGTCAAAGATAACAGCTCTCGCAGAGTGAAGTGCTACTAAATGTAACAGACAGTAAAAACAACGATGACAGATTTTGGGAAGGCAGAAACAGATTGGGGAATTGGACGGGAGATAACACAAAGGGATTCACAGCTGAGAAGTGTGAAGTGATGCATTTTGAAAGGAAGAATAAGGAGAAGCAACAAAATAAATTATAGAATATTGGAATGGATAGTGGAACAGAGAGCTTCGAAATTGTAATTTTTGAAGTTTACGTAACAAATTAGAGTTATGAAGACATTTCGGATCCTGAAATAGTGTTGGGAAGTTATTTTAAACCTATCTAAACCAGTTGCTCAGTCTCACCTAGAGCAGTATGTTCAGTGTTGGGTACCACTCTTTAGAAATAATGTCCATTCCTTAAAGATGGTTCAGAAGAGATTTACTGGGATAATGTGGGAACGAGAAATGTAAGTTCCCTGGAGTGAGAAGGTGTGATTGTTCTCTGCCCAGAGTAGATGAAGAGGAGATTTGACAGAATTGTTGAATATCATGAATTGGTTACTTATATGAGGAGAAAATTGTAATAACTCTTGGACACAGGTACAGTTTGGCATCAGCATTCAAGGTGGAACAAGGGAAAATATTGTCACCTAATGTCCTTACAGAAAATATAACGTTAGGATTTTGAGTCAGTATTCTCCCCACCGTGATTGGAAGGTGGATGGCCAGGCAGATCTCATTAAAAATGTGATCCCTCAATGGGGGTGTCAACCTGGGCCAATCATGGAGCCCTGGCTGACAGATCTAACCAGGAGTCTCAGAGAGTCTCCTCACTCTCGGGGCTGGCACTGAACGAGCAGGTCAGAGTCCATGTCCTGTGCACATGTAAATAAAGGGTGACTTGGTGATGGGATACCGGCCTCACCGACATCATCCCATGAGTTTCCAATAGTACACAAGACAAACAAGTTCTGCCATTTTGAAGGAACACAATCATTAAGCTATCGAGCCTGTGAAAGTGACAATTAACTGGAATGACATGTTGTCCCATTCCCCCACTTATCTGTTGCGATCATTAACGAAATTGTCTGTGGATTTCTCCTTCTTTCAAGAATTTCATTTGTTTGAATTTGACAGTAATTTCAAAATTTGGTAGAAGTTCATTAATTTTATTTTGGTTATAGCATGATAAGCTATAATATCATCACCTTACAGCCCCAGTTGAATACAAAAGTGAACTAGCTCTTCAACATTTTATTTTGAATTTTTGTTTTAATAATTCCAGGCCAACATTTGTTATCCATTCTTAATTGCCCAGAAGAGTCAACCACAGTGCGGTGGGTTTGGGGTAGGTCAGACCAATTAAGAATTGCAGTTTCCTTCTCTAAAGAACATTAGTAAACCGGATAGGTGTTTCCTAACAGTCACCAATGGATTCATCATCATTATTAGCCTCCTAATGCTAGACTTGTAGTGAATTCAAATTCTGTCATCTGCTTGGGGAAGATTCAACCTCAGGTCCCCAGGACATGACCTGAGTCTCTGGGTTAACAGTCCCGTGATAATACCACTGGGCCATTGCATCCCACTAAATTGGAAGGAATTCTGCAACTAAGAATTATTTTCTTTAAGATGTCCAATTGAGTATTTCATTTCACCCATCTTTGAGCTACATCTTTCTGGCAATACTATCGTTCCTTGTCTTGTGTGTCATGTCTTAAAAATGTTTCTTTCCCCTAATAAAAAAGCTTTGAATGTTTCAGTACAGTATTGTTGCTGTTGTGTAAAACATGCCACTCACTTGTTGGAGGAGATAACTGGTGGTAGATTAAACTGAGGGTCTCCACACCTCAGGCAAGAAGGAACATTGAAGAGATGAGCTCTCCATCATACCCTCAGCTGGTACAGGAACTGAACCCATGCTGTTGGTGTTACTCTGCATCACAAACCAGCTATCCAGCCAACTGAGCTGCACTGAAGCATTTGCTGTGCATTTGCAATCAAAATGAAGGATCTCCTCCATGTGTGAGTGAAATGAAAGAGTCCAGGCAATTTGAGATAATTCAAAACCCAGGAGAACAGTGAAACCACTGAATCGCCTGAATTTGTGAAGTGTATGATGATGTAATATTGGTAAATGTCATGTTTGTAAAAATATTTGTATACACAAGGTGTAACAGTCATAATGAAAAGTAAAGTATGGGAGAGGTCCTGGACATGATTCTAAAAGAGTCAACACTGAGCAGTGCCATCAACATGAAACACGATGATGCTATTATAGGGGTTTATGGACTCAAACTTTAAAAACTCCTCTCGGAAATTGTAACCTAAGGTACAGTGACTGCATTCATTTGAAAATCTGTAAAAGGCTTTTATTAGCGAGTAGAAGCAATAGCTCCTGATCACTGTTTAGAACCATTTGTTGATGCGACCCCCCCCCCCCCCCACCAGATATTATTGTCCCCAGGAACCACAGTCAGCAGTGTGTAACGATACAGTATTATGTATCATTCACAGACCTTACTGAGTGAAACACTGGAAATCACACTTACTCTCCTTCAGCTGTGGCATTTCTTTCCTAAGTTCAGCGATGAAGCTTTAAGTCTGCTCAGAGGCTCCTCAAGCTGCAAGAACATCAATGAGAAAATCTCAGGGAATTGTTGAAGCATTGAAAGTAATTCAGAGAATCAGAGAGTCCGACAGTACAGAGACAGTCCCTTCGGCCTTAATTGGTCCATGCTGACCAAAATGTCCATTCACGTTAATTCCATTTTCCTGCATTTGGCCCAGACCTTCTATACCCTTCCTGTCAATGTATTTGTCCAAATGCCTTTTAACTGTTAATCTAAACCCCTCAACCAATTCTGCTGGCAGCTTATTCCATATGCGTACCACCCTCTGAGTAAAAAAGTTGCCTCTTGATGCTCTCTTGTCCTTGATATCCCAAACCTAGAAAAAAGATGGAGTGCATTCATGTTGTCCTTACCTTTTATGATTTTAGACACCTCGAGAAGGTCCCTTTTCTTTGTCCTTCATTCTCCACGATTGTGCTGAGTAGACACTTTCTCTCTGTCTCAATGCTGATTGGATGATACCTCTCACTCAATGGAACTTCCACCAATGGGATCTTCATTCCTGGGCAGCTCCTGTCACTGGCCTTGCCCTTTCCTGATGGGAATGTGTTTGTGGTGAACTTCTCTTGAAGATGAGGATTTGTTTGTTGCAAGGTCTCCAGGCAATAGACAGGACCCTGGACACCTCCACAACATTCCATTAGTAATGTGATGAAGAGCTTATGCTCGAAATGTCGACTCTCCTGCTCCTTGGATGCTGCCTGAATGGCTGTGCTTTTCTAGCACCGCACTTTTGACTCTGATCTCCAGCATCTGCAGAGAGAGAAACAAAGTGACCATTTGGAGTCCAGTCTGTCTCTCCTTCAGAACTCAGTTCCAAAATGTTTCTGAGGGAGATTTGAAGATGAGTCATCCAGACTCAAAACGTTAACACTGTTTCTCTCTGCACACAAGTTGCTAAGTTTCCCCAGCATTCTCTGTGTTTGGTTTGGATTTCTAGCATCTACAGGAGTTTGTTTTGAGTAAGGATTGTCGATGCATGAGAGAGAGAGAGAGATTAGCCGTGCAAGCAGATGAAACAATTCCTAATATATTCAAGATTAAGTACGTTACTAAATAACTCATTGTGCCTTAAATTTCAAATCCTGTCAATAACATGAGCTCGAGGAGGGATTGTATGGTGCAGTGTTAGTGTCAGATTTAGTACTCCTGTCTTATTAAAGTCCTTTACTTAATGGGACAGTCTGCATTTCCTGTAGTGGATTCCTCCTCCATCTCACTTTTCCTTCCCTCCGGCATTCTCCCAAGTCTTGTTCCCCCCAGACAGCCCAATCCCAGGTACAGTGACCTTAAATAGGAATTGCTCAGTGACATGAAGCTCTGATCAACACAATGTGTTTTATTAAGGAGTTCAGGCCATGATTGAGAATGTGGTTGTACAATTCCAGGATTCTCCTCATCCGAGCAACCGAATGTCACCCACTGTATGAAGGTTTCCTTGGAGAGAGAGAGGAGGTTGCAGGCTGCAATGGGAATCCATCTCTACAGGACTTTCCACTCCATCATTTTACAACAATCCAAAAGGCCAGGGCATTGCAGTGGGAAAAGTATCTCTTCTGGTTCACAAGGGCCAGCACGACATTTTGTCCCCGGCTTGTCCCATGTAGACTGAAAAAACAAGTTAGTGACAGGTTATTGGACGTCCTGTAGTGATGGGACAGGGAGGGGATGGGACAAATAATGAGAACACGGGGTCCGTCAGTGTCACTTTGACAACCTCTCCCCACATGGGAAGCTATGCAACGTTCACAGTCTCACACTCCATCCTGAACTGCAGCCAAAGCCTTTCCATGGAACCGAAAGAAGGGAAAATCCGCATTTCTCTCGAAACACAGAAAGGTTCAAGCACAGAAAGTGACCATTCAACCCAACATGTCCATGCTGGCTGAATACATGAGGTCATTTCCCAGCACCTGCTCCAATCAGCGTCTGCTGCCATGGGTGTGGAGATGAAATGTTCTTTTTGGCTGTGTTGAGGGTTTCCACTTCAACCACCAGCACGAGGCAGGGGATTGCAGTCACCCACCAGCCTCTGAGGAAAAGGCTTCCCTCAGGTCCCCTCTAATCCTTTAATTGATCATCTCAAACCTGTGTCCCCAGGTAACTGACCCCTGTGAGGGAGAGCAGGTCTCCTCATCCACTCTCTCCCAGCCCCACATTGTGATTGACACCTTGATTCAGTCAGCTCTCAGTGGTTTGTGTTCAGAGGAAAGTAATGCCAGCCCATCTGATCCAATCCTCACAGCTGGAATTTTCAAGCCCCAGTAACCTTCGTGTAAATAGTCTCACTGGAACACCGCTGTCATGTGGTGACCAGAATTGGATACATAGTTCCAGAGCTTCGATATGATCTGTTGGTAGTAACATTGTTGGCTCTGTGTGTCACTCGTCTTTGTGCTGTTTGTCACACAGGTCCTCCTGTTTCCATCTTCACCAGGCCACTCCCTCCTTTTCAGATTCACCTGGTGCTGCCCTGGAATGACTGACTGCACTCTCCATGGTTAAGGGTTGGAAACAACAAATGCTGGAGATGACAGCGGGTCAGACAACATCCGTGGAGAGAGAGCAAGCTATCGTTTCCAATCTCAATCTAAATGAAAGGGTAGGGAGGGGCAGCATTATGCTATAGTGGGGAGACGGAGGTGGGGTGCTGGGGGAGAAAGGATTTGTTAGTTCAGGTTAAGAAATCTTAGTTTGAACTATTAACATCCTTTCTCCCCTGGCACCCTACGCATCACTCCCACCCCCAACTATCTCATAAATGCTGCACTCGCCACCACTTTACTTCTGATCAGCTCTGATGGAGAGCCATTCTGACTGGAATCGTCAGCTTGCTGTCTCACCCCGGACACTGTCTGACCCGCTGTGATCTCCAACATTTGTTGTTTTCAGTAGAGGTGCCAGAATCTGCAGTACTTTGTTCCTAATCTCCAGGGTTGATCTGCCCACTTGGTGGGAATGGTAGAGTGGGGCATATGCCAGGCCGTAAGGTCCCAGATTGCATTGGAATATCATTCTGCTTATATTGATGGCCCACAATGCCCCATGGATGCCCAGTTTTGAGTTGGCGCCCCATGTAACAAGGTTATAGTGCCATATGGCATGATGGAGAGTCTGCTCGATAGGAAGACTTCACTTCATCTGCACAAGGATTGGCTGGTGGTCACTGTATGGAGTTGGGTGGGTGTTGTCTCTTTAAGAGAGCAGGTCAGGTGACCCAGAGGGTGGATCCAGAGGGTCAGTCTAAAACCCGACTGTGGAACTGAGAGGACACACAACGATGTATTCCCCTTCCAGGTTTACCCTCCATCCACCTCTCACTATGTCTGGTTCTAGTGAACCACCAACACAATAACTGGCAACGAGATTTGGTTCGGGCCACGAACTGCATGTGATGCTGTTTTCTTTTTCATGAGAAATGACAGCGCCCAGCTTCTGTAAAGAGGGTGGGAATTTGGAGATATCATCGAGGAAAGTGGTTTTGAGGGATCTCTGGTCGCGGTCAATGCTCGGGAAGGGAGTGGGCTGAGAGTGGTGATCATGAGGGGATACAGGCTACGTGTGACACCTACTGAAGAATTATACACTAACACAGACGGTGAGAGAGCAGCCGGGACAGAGTGCATTCACCGAGGTGACTCTGGCTGCAAACAGCGTCGAGACTCCAGTATCAGGAAAACAAAATTGTGGGCCAGTTAGCAGTGATGGGACTGTTTGATGAAGGGATAGAAAGTTGGATCTGTTCACCAAATGTTTTGATGCGCACTTAAAGGCAAAGGAAGTGGCTGACGACTCAATGGTACCAGTTTTCCTGAGCATCATTGAGAATAAGACGTCACAATTCAAGGAAGTCTAGTGCCAGCAGAGAGATCTGTGGAAATGACATTCCAAACTCTGTGCATAGTGTTGGAGAGTTACTTTGCACCGAGGTTATACACAATCGCAGTACTTCCTCGTTATTCATTCATGGGCTGAGGGCGACACTGGCTCAGCAGCATTATTGCCCAGCCCTAATTGCCAAGAGGGCAGGTAAGAGTCAACCACATTGCTGTGGGATTGGAGTCACACGTAAGCCAGACCAGGTAAAGATGGCAGTTTCCTTCCCGAAACTGCATTGGTGAAATAGATTTTTTTTCAACAATCGAGAGTGGATTCATGGTCATGATATTTACTTATTCAATATTTATTGAATCCATCTGCCATCGCGGGATTCGAACCGCAGTCCCCAGAACATTCCCTGACTCTGGGTTAACAGTCCAGCGATATTACCATTAGGCTATTGTCTGTCTTCCATCCCTATAAACAGATCCAGCAGGAAGGAGAGTTTGAGGCAGACTGGCAGAGGTTAGTGGAACATTATGAATCTGGACGTTCATTTCTGATGCCCTGAGGGACCACTTGGTTTGTGGCGTCTGACACAAAGCTATTCAACAGAATCTCCTAACGAGGAGAGATCTGGGTTTCAACAGCTTTTGAGGTTGCCACCTCAATAGAGTTGACTGCCAATAAAACAACACGGTTGGCTAGGCCCAGCTGCATAGAGTGAGGGAAGATCAACAGGGTTCAGTACCAAGCATAGAATGACACCAGGATGGCAAGATTGGGCACATGGAGTCAACATGCGGGACTGGAGAAGCTCAGAGCTGCAGGCAGAAGCGAATGGGTCACATGACCCAAAATTCCCAGGGACCACGTCAACAAGAGAAGTGGAGTCTAAAGGAGACAATTTCTAGGAAAAGGCATACGGTAGATGAAGCCTGCCAGTGGGTAGACCAGGAATCAGCCGGGTGTGTGGGAGTACCAGAAGGCCCAGAGTCAGCAGAGCTTTGGTTAGACATCCTGATGGTACAGAGTGAGGCTGAGTGTTTCAGGGTTCTTCCCAAAATACAGAATAAGGCAGTAAACCTGGAAGTGGATGCAGGGGCAGTGATGTCTCTAATTCCAGAATCAATGCTTACTGTCACTGTCATTGAAGCTTGCCAAGATTACAGAGTGGACATCGACACAACATGTGGGGCTGCTGAAGGGCTATGAACTGGTAAATGTACAACTAACAGCCCAGTGTGCGAGCTGCCTCTGTACGGTGTGAAAGGTGGCAATCCTACATTATGTGGACATTTCAGATTACAGATGTTAAAGTAAAATCAGGGACAGGTTAACAGGCTGGTGGACTCAAACATGGGATTGAAGAGATTTTGTGCAGGTACAAAGATGTCTTCAAGGGAACCCTGGGGGAAATGAAAGGGGTAGACATTAATCTTTAGCTGAAGCAGGACGCGGGTCCAAAGAGTCTGAAGCTTTGTCTGGTTCCAAATACCATCCGGCCTAAAATGGAGGGGGAACTGGAACAGCGAGTGAACCTGCGAGCATTGGAGTCAGTGAATGGGTAACTCCAATCATTCCGATGTTAATAACAGACAGCATGATGAGCATTTCTGGTGATTTTAAGGTCACAGTCAACCCATCCCTGAGAGTGGATCAATGCCCCATTCCACTCATGGGAGACCAATTCAGTGGGCTGTTTGGGAGAAAGAAATTGTCATAGATGGGTCTGTTCACAGATGGAGGTGATGAGGAGTCCGACCTGCCACTGACACACACATTCACTGAATCATAAAGCACAGAACAGGCCCTGCAGCCCATCGACTAACATAACTCCCACTGAAAGTCCACTCATCCCGATTTCATGCACTTGCCCCATCTCCTTGAATATTCTGAAGCGTGAAGTGCTCATCCAATTTGTTTTTAAAGTTTGAAAGGTTTCCAGCCTCTACTAGCTTCCCAGGCAGTCCATTCCAGATTACTACTACCCACTGAGGAAACATTTTTGCCCAAATCCCCTCTAAATCCTGCCCCTTGCCCTAAAGCTATGCCCATGTGTGACTGACTCCTCAACCAATAGGAACAGCTGCTGTAAATTCAGCCTGCCCATACCCCTCAACCTTAAATACCGCAATTATGTCTCCCCTCAACCTTCTCTGCTCGAAAGAACACACACCAAGCCTATCTAGTCTCTCTGTATCGCTCAATTTCTCCATCCTCGGCAACAATCTCCTTTGTATCCCCTCCAGTGCTACCATATCCTTCCCATAGTGAAGTGACCAGCACTGTACACAGTACTCCAGATATTGTCGAACCAAAGTTCTGTACGACCTCAACATTACCTCCTTGTATTCCATGTCACAACAAAGCAAGTGCCCAATCTTCCTTCTTAACGATCCAAATCACATTCTCTGCCAACTTCATGGATCTGTAAATAATAGATTCGTTCCTTCAGAATGTTTCCCAATAGTTTCCCCACCACTGACATGAGACTTATCATTCTGTAATTTCCTGGTTCATCTCTATCCAGCTGTTTAAAAGTTGAAGCCGCATTCGCCACGCTCCAGTCCTATGGCACTTCCAATATGGCGAGAGGGGAATTAAAAATTTTTGTCAGATCTCCCACAATTTCCTGCCTCATCTCCCACAGCAACCCGGGATGCAATTTGTCCAGGCCACGGGAGCTGTCTGTTTTTAAGCCCAGCAGAGCTTCCAACACCTTCCCATTTCCCATGTCAAACTGTACAAATCACTCACAGTCCCTTTTGCTGAATTTCATAGCTATGTTCTCCTTTTCCCGAGTGAAGACTGAAGAGAAATTCAAAATCCTTCCAATATCTTATGGTTTCATAACTTGCCCCATGGGACCCCAATCCACCCTACACATTCTCTGCTTAACATCTTTCTTTTAATGTATTTCTAAAAATTCTTTAGGTTTCTCCCTAATCCTGTTCCCAAGTTCTTTCTCATTCCCATTTGTTGCTCTTCCTTTTACTTTATTAAGCTCCCTTCTCCATTTCCAGTATTCCTGTAAGGCTGCCACTGAATTGTTTTCTTTTGACTTGCTAAAAACTCTACTCCTCTTTGTTATCCAGAGTTGAATTGTCTGGGACATCCAACATTCCCTGAACCTATTGCTCCTAAGGTGCCATGTTGCTCTTGTAGTCTTCCCAGCTCCTGTCTGAATGCCCCTCCCCTCATTGCTCTTCTGTAGACTCACCCAAATGGAGTTGTTCCCAATGTACTGTGGCCAGACCCTGCTATATTCAAATAAAATCAGCCTTCCCCAATCCAAAGCCACACCGTGAGGATGGGTCACCATGCGGATGGGTCACTGAGGGGGTGGGTCACTGTGAGGACGGGACACTGTGAGGATGGGTCACCGTGAGGACGGGTCGCCGTGAGGACGATACACTGTGAGGATGGGACACTGTGAGGACGGGTCACTGTGAGGACGGGTCACTGAGAGGGTGGGTCACTGAGGGGGTGGGTCACTGAGGAGGTGGATCACTGGGGGGAACGCGTCACTGAGGATTAAATCACGATAATGATGGGACACAGTGAGGATGGGTCACCGTGAGGACGGGACACCGTGAGGACAGGTCACCGTGAGGACGGGTCACTGTGAGGACGGGACGCTGTGAGGATGGGACACTGTGAGGACGGGTCACTGTGAGGACGGGACACTGTGAGGATGGGACACCGTGAGGACGGGTCACGCTGAGAACGGGTCACTGTGAGGTTTGGTCACTGTGAGATTGGGTCACTGAGAGGGTGGGTCACTGAGGGGGTGGGTCACTGAGAGGGTGGGTCACCATGAGGACGGGGCACTGTGAGGATGGGTCACCGTGAGGACGGGACACAGTGCGGACGGGTCACTGTGAGGACGGGACACCGTGAGGACGAGACACTGTGAGGACGGGTCACCATGAGGACGGGACACTGTGAGGATGGGACACTGTGAGGACGGGTCACGGTGAGGACGGGACACCGTGCGGACAGGTCACAGTGAGGACGAGACACTGTGAGGACGGGTCACCATGAGGACGGGACACTGTGAGGATGGGTCACCGTGAGGACGGGACACTGTGCGGACGGGACACTGTGAGGACGGGACGCTGTGAGGATGGGACACTGTGAGGACGGTTCACGGTGTGAACGGGTCACTGTGAGGGTGGGTCACTGAGGGGGTGGGTCACTGAGAGGGTGGGTCACCATGAGGATGGGACAATGTGAGGATGGGTCACCGTGAGGACGGGACACCGTGCGGACGGGTCACTGTGAGGACGGGTCACCATGAGGATGGGACACCGTGAGGATGGGTCACCGTGCGGATGGGTCACTGTGAGGGTGGGTCACTGTGAGGGTGGGTCACCGTGCGGACAGGTCACTGTGAGGGTGGGTCACTGTGAGGGTGGGTCACCATGCGGACAGGTCACTGTGAGGGTGGGTCACCGTGCGGACGGGTCACTGTGCGGTCGGGTCACTGTGTCGACAGGTTACTGTGAGAGTGGGTCACCGTGAGGGTGGGTCACCGTGAGGACGGGTCACCGTGAGGATGGTTCAATGTGCAGATGGGTCACTGTGAGTGCGGGTCACTGTGAGGACGGGTCACTGTGAGGAGGGGCCACTGTGAGGAGGGGCTACTGTGAGGATGCCCACTCCTCACAGGCCACAACATTCAGGGGAGTCAGGTCGGATATTAAACTCCTGCTGAGGATCGGAAGTTGGGAAGAGCTGGCATAAACATATCCCCTCAATCCCATTGGGCTCTGCAGAACTGAGACCCGCTGTAACAGGGCCTGCGCTTTTTGACAGGATGGGGAATACAGGTTTGGTTTGACCTTGATACTGCCTTTGGTTCTTCAGCACCTCCCCCACACCTGCCCACCCCCCCATTGTCCTCTGAGCTGAAATGGGAAGTGGAATCTGCTGCCACTCCCCACCCATCCTGACGGTGATGTTTTTTAACAGCTAAGAGCTGTTTCCATGGACAGCCACAGCACATAGTGGATGTACAGCAAGACCATCGCACCATCATTTGAGCTATCAAATGTCAGCCATTGGACTAGACCACCCTCTGCTCGAGGAGACCCTCCTGAAGATGGTCACTCAGAATTATCTTCTTTCATCATCAATCCCAGACTTGGAAAGGTTCACTAATTTGGGATCTTATCCAATGTTACTGGGAAGCTCCGTGATTGGAATATTATTGTGTTTGCATCTGTCTGAGCTTGATCTTGGTGGATGAGGAGCATTGACCTGGGCCATACAATATATTAACATTAACAGCACCCTACTGCATCCATCTGTATGTCGTGATGTTCGCAAACAGCAGTTAATTGCAGAGCCCAAGGACGGAATGTTGCAATGTGTCCTTCGCTGGGAAACTGAATCATTAGAATCCATAGAAGCCTTCCTGTGTGGAAACAGGCCATTCAGCCCAACAAGTCCACCCTGTCACTAGGAAGAGCGTCCTTCTCCTCTCTCCCTGTATCCCTGCATTTCCCATGGCTAACATACACATCCCTGGACTCTATGGGCAAAATAGCATGGTCAATCTGCCCGAACATGGACATCGTTGGACTGTGGGAGGAAACCCATGCAGACACCGGGAGAATTTACAAACGCCACACAGTCACCCGAGGCTGGAATTGAACCCAGCTCCTTGGTAAAGTCAGGCCGCAGTGCAGACTACTATGCCACCACGCCACTCATATGATTGAATTTGGCATTTCATAGAATCGTTACACTGTGGAAATAGTCCTTTCAGCCCATTGAGTTCAAGCTGACCCTCCAAAAAGCATTCTACCCAGACCCATTCATGCCTCTGTTTTCATCCCTAAATATGGAGCTTGGATCTGCAGTTCTGAGCAGAAACAGCAGTGTGGAAGATGCTTTACCCATCTCTCACTTATGACTGCAAACAGAATGTGCAATATTGAGCAGTGCATTCAAAGTTAGATACAGTCCCAACTTCCAATGGTACAATTCTGAGCAGAGAAAGGCAGCGTTATTAGAGCTGAGACATATGAAAATGTACTGTATTCAGTGACAAAAACAGCTGTAGTCAAGGGTTGAGAATTAGGAAGGACTGAATAACAAACACAATGATAACAACGCTTATCAGTTTCCCCGATCTTCGTAAACCGACTGTGTTGAATTTTCTCCTCACTGTGGCTTCCTACTTCCTGGGCTCCATATGAAAAGCATTGTTTGGGATTCAAAACCTTGCAACTCAGGAGAAAAGAATGGATAATCTGGCTTGGTGGAGTATCCAGTATTTATTAATGTATTCAGTCCCAGGATGTGGGTGTTGCTGTCTGGGCAAACACTGAGAACCCATCTCTAATTGTCCTTGAGAAAGAGGTGGTGAATCTCACCTTGGACCACTGGAGCCCGTGTGGTGTACGTACCTCCACGATGTTGTCAGGGAATCCAGAATCTCAGCCCAGCTACAGTGAAGGGATAATGAAATATTTCCCAATCAGGAGAGTGAGTGCCTTGGAGGGGAATGTGTAGGTGCAGGTGTCCTTATATATCTGCTGCCCTTGTCCTTCTATCTAGTCGAGGCTCTGACTTTGGAAGGTGTTTTCAAAGTAGCCTTGGTGAACTGTTGCAGGGTATTTTGTAGATGGCGCACATCATGATGGAGGTTGGTGAATGGTGAAGGATTTTGATGGGATGGCAATCAAGTCTGTACTGTGTCAAACTTCTCCAAGCATATAATTTAGGTCCTTCACCTACTCCGCCTTTCATTACGTTACGGCTGATCTGTTTGTGTTCCAAAATTCACATACTCATCTAGCACCTATAACCTTTATGTGAATCTATCTACCTCGACCTCAATGACCCCCGACCTCCATCAGCTTCTGAGGCAGAGAGTTCCGAAATCACACAAACCTAGGGGAGGAAAGAAATTCCGTTATCTCTGTCCTAAAAGGATAATACTATTTTTAAAAGAGCGTCCCATAGTTCTGGGTTAAAAATCACACAACACCGGATTATAGTCCAACTGGTTTATTTGGAAGCATTAGCTTGCAGAGCAATGCTCTGTCATCAGGTAGCTGTGAGACAGGATCATAGGACACAGAATTGAAAGCAAAATATTACTGTGGCATGCAACTGACATGATATATTGAACAAACCTAGATTATTGTTAAGTATTTCATCTTTTAGAATGGTTTGCAGGCTTCTGTTCATTAATATGTGCATCCCAGAACTTCTTTTAATCACATTCTCGAGTTGACTTAATTTTTTTGCTTTTAAAATGACATCTCAGCTCAGACAATGCATTAAAGGCGTCAGGTTTCGAATATGTCTGTATCCCAATCTTGAGTCCGACTGGTTCAATTTCCAAAGCAGGAATTTATGAAATATTACATGAATTGACTGCCTGCAGATTGTGTACTTTTTGAGCAAATTGAATGTATCTATAAATATAACTCTGCAAATACAAATTTACCCCATCGTCTTATATGGGCGTGTGCGTGCATGAGAGATAGAGAGTGTGTGAGTATCTGAATGTGAGTATGTGCATATGAGTGTGAGTACGCCCGAGTGAGTGTGTGTTTGCATGTGTGCATGCTTCATAAAGTACGTGTGTCAATGTGATGGAGTGTAAGCCTATGACAGGGTTTGTCTGTGGATGTGATAATGGAGGGTGTATGTGTAAGAGAGAGAGCATGTGCATGAGAGAGCGTCCATGTGAGTATGTAAGAGTGTGTGTGTACGTGTGTTTGTGTGTGCATGCTGAATTGCCCATAGTGTGAGGTGCATTAGTTAGAGGGAAATGGGACTGGGTCAGTGTGGACTTGTTGGGCAGAAAGGCCTGTTTCCACACTGTCGGGAATCTAAATCTAAATCTTATCCAAGGCCTTTTGAAAATGCAGATAACTGATGCGAGCCACATCTCAGGGCCTACTACCTCTGTTACTTCTTCAAAACATACAGCCCAGCAAGATCGTCACTTTGTAATCCATCCTCACTCCTCAGTACAATTTTTTGAATTTCATGATATTTCAGACTTATTTAGATCATTTAATAAACTTTTCAAATAACTGACAAACAATTGCAAAATTGAAATTACGGGTTTCCATGCAAAATTTAACTCTGCTATAAACCAACAGATTCAGCATAACTAGAAAGGGGTGACCATCTGGAAGTTTATAAAATCAGGAGGGACATAGAGAGGGTAAATAGAAAAGGTCTTTTCCCTGGGATGATGGAGTGCAAAACTAGAGGGCAAAGGTTTAATGTGAGAGGGGAAAGATTTAAAAGGGAACATCTAAAGGATGGCTATATGTCTAGGAAGGGTTTACAGGGATATAAGTCAAATGCTGCAAAAGGCACGAGATTTATTTAGGATATCTGGTCAGCATGTGCGAGGTGGACTGAAGGGTCTGTTTCTGCGTTGTACATCTCTATGACTCAATCATTCTATAATCTAGTGAGACTTTGACAACTTACCAGAGACAGCAAATACACTTTAAAAGACACAAGAACCGAAAGTATAACAGAAACATAACAGGTATGGTAGCTTCTCTGAGGAGAGAGCAGATCAAATAGAGTGGGTCATGTCACTGTTCACCTTCAAGGGGTAATGTCTGTGTGCACCCTCTCACAGAATTAGACCCCTTTACACTCACATATGCACATCTACTCTCTCTCACAGACACTCACAAACCCCCACCAACACACTCACGTGCACAAGAACACTCGCGCACGCCCACACAAAACCACACATGTACACAGTGTGTGCATCCCAGTCTGACATTGGCATGTCCAAATCACACTATGCACAGGTCAACAAAGGAGCTTCCATTTGGAAACAGCTTAATGTGACATGACTGAGATGTGTTGATATCACTGCAATTTCCTACATACAATGACTTCACAAGATCTGATTCATTCAGCACCAAAAATGTATATATAAAACAATTTGGAATTAGGGAAAAATCCACTATTGTGTCGGATATAGTACCCCACCGTCTCCTCCCAGTGTTCTGACATTTTGGAATATTGAAGTCCCATTGTGATCTGCAGCTTTAATTCCTACTGGGGAGGACAGATTTACCTCCTGTTTGATTGAAATGATTTCTCAATTAGAGTGAAGGGATAGCTGAGGACAGTCAGCAGCTCACTTCTGAACTTCCTCTGGGTCACTATGTAAATGATTGTATTGGTACAAGAACTCAGAAGCTGAAGCATATTTTCTACCTCTTGGAAACTTTGGAAAGGGTTAAATGAAGATCTACGGTTAAAGATGTTTGTAATTCGATAGAATATAAAATGCATGACTGCTGTCATCCAGAGCAGGATAAAACTGCTGGATATAGTAAAAAGTAAAATGATGGATCTTTGCCGGCTCTTTATCTCAGGGTCCTGAACATTTTCACCGCTGCTTTGGTCCCTGAGGCTCTTCCGGACCTGACTAGCCACTAAAATACGTCTGACCGTGAGAGAAATAAACAATAAAATTAAAATGACAGGAAGCAATGGAGTTAACAGCTGTTCAATCCAAGAAAATGCTCTCCATGTGGGTAACATATAAAAGCTTAATGATGTTTGGCAGCCTATTGGAATACTGTTAATTTTTAAATAAGGAACATATAAAAAAGCCCAGGGAATATTCTTCAAACAGAACAGTACATTCACAATCACGATAACTCCAACTGCAATTTTACCCTTACAATATTTTGTTTTCACCTTTTCACAGCAAATTGCAACAAACCGATCAAACGTAAAAGCGACAGTTAACCAAACACCGCAGTCTATAGCAGTCGGAGCCAGGAAGAGAATGAACTTGCACACAGGAGTGTAGAGCAGGAAAGACTTTAACCAATAAAGACTGGCAATCCGATGCAATATGACATGACAGACCACCACCATCAGATCTGCTGTAGCCATTGCCACCAGGTAGCATGTGATGCATTTAGAGAGACCACACTTTCCACGCGACAAGATCAGGATGGCTACTAGGTTCACTGCGACAGAAAGATAAAAGCAGTAAAAAGAGGATGAGTTGCCTGAAATGTAGATAGAAAAAAGGTCCTTGCACACTTTCAAAAGAATTAGATAGACAACTGTGTTTGTGATGTGCTTTGCAGTGTTGTGGAATATATGGAGAAGGGAGTTGAGCTAATTCATCCTTGCAAAGGGCTAGATCGGGTCCAGAAGGTCACATGGCCTCCTCCTCTGCTGTAACCATTCCATAATTATATGACGATGTCAGGACAAAAATGAAATACCAAGTACTCTCAAACAGAGATTTGTTATAAAGTGTATAACACATAGAAAAGGCAATTTCACCCATCACGTCTGTGTCACGTCAAATACAATCACCAAATTATTCCAATCCATTTCTAGTACTTGCCTTTGCATCAGAGAAACTTGTGGTGCTGGAAAAACACAGCAGATCAGGCAGCATCCAAGGAGCAGGGGAGTTGACATTTCAGGTATAAGCCCTTCATCAGGAATGTGATGCACTTGACCTAGCACCCAGGTACAATCTCAGAGGACAACAATTTATCATCTGTCAAAAGGCTTTGTTTTAGGGTGTTGAGATTCTACGAGCAATTTAATGATAGGAATTGGCGAGTGCAGGTGGGGAGCTGGAGACAGTAACTAATACGCCCGCACTGTAGAAAAGAAACCAGAAGGAACCTCAAGTAACAATAGACAATAGGTGCAGGAGTAGGCTATTCTTCCCTTCAAGCCTGCATCACCATTCAATATGATCATAGTTGAGTATACTTAATCAGTATCCTGTTCCTGCCTTATCTCCATAACCCTTGATTGCACTATCCTTGAGAGCTCTATCCAACTCTTTCTTAAACGAATCCAGAGACTGAGCCTCCACTGCCCTCTGGGGCAGAGCATTCCACACAGCCACCACTCTCTGGGTGAAGATGTTTCTCCTCATCTCTGTCCTAAATGATCTACCCCGTATTTTAAACTGTGGCCTCTGGTTCGGCACTCACCCATCAGCGTAAACATGTTTCCTGCTGGCAGAGTGTCCAATCCTTTAATAATCTTATATGTCTCAATCAGATCCCCTCTCAGTCTTCTAAACTCAAGGGTATACAAGCCCAGTCGCTCCAGTCTTTCAGCGTAAGGTAGTCACGCGATTCCAGGAATTGACCTCGTGAACCTACGCTGCACTCCCTCAATAGCCAGAATGTATTTCCTCAAATTGGGAGATCAGAACTGCACACAATTTTCCAGGTGTGGTCTCACCAGGGCCCTGTACAGCTGCAGAAGGACCTCTTTGCTTCTATACTCAGTCCCACTTGTTATGAAGGCCAGCATGCTATTAGCCTTTTTCACTAGCTGGTGTACCTGCATGCTTACCTTCATTAACTGGTGTAGAAGAACACCCAGATCTCTTTGTTCTGCCCCTTTACCTAAATTGATTCCATTTAGGTAGTAATCTGCCTTCCTGTACTCGCCACCAAAGTGGATAACCATACATTTATCCACATTAAACTGCATCTGCCATGCATCTGACACTCACCTAACCTGTCCAGGTCACACTGTAATCCCCTAACATCCTCCTCACATTTCACCCTGCCACCCAGCTTAGTATCAATAGCAAATGTGCTAATGTTATTACTAATACCATCTTCTAAATCATTCATATATATTGTAAAAAGCTGGGTTCCAAGCACTGATCCCTGTGGCACACCACTGGTCACTGCCTGCCATTCCGAAATGGAGCCGTTCATCACTACACTTTGTTTCCTGTCAGCCAACCAACATTCAATCCATCTTAGTACTTTGCCCCCCATTACCATGCGCCCTAACTTTGCTCACTAAACTGGAAAATTGGGAGTCAAAACGACGGATTATTGACACCAGAAGAAAAGCCAATAAAAAAGGCAATGGGGTAAAATGAGAGAAGAAAACACCAAGGATTAAAAGTTGGACATAACAGAAGGGTCACAGAGAAAATGCCATCAATGAGAAAAAGAACAGGATTAAAAGAGTCCAAAGATATGCAGGGTCAGTAGATTGGCCATGAGAAATTACCAATAGTGTCCAGAGATATGCAGGCTGGGTGGGTTAGTCATGAGAAATGTAGAGATACAGCGATGGGGTGGGTCTGGGTGGGATGCTCTTTGTGGTCATTGTGGACCCTTTGAGCTTTCACACTGTATGGATTCAATAGTTCTGAGAAAAAGCACTAAAGATTGAGGAGAAGTGTGATGAGTAAAGGTGGAAGGGAAAGGTAATACTGTTGCGTGGTTGAAAGTGATCCGAAGGGAAGGTAACATCTCGGTGTTAAATAAAGAGCAGGATCAAAGAGAACATCAAGGATAAAGAGCAGAGGTAAAATGACAACAACATTTCTCACCGTCAAAACAAGTGATCATACGGTGTTTTGAAAAGTGTATGAGGGACATCAATCTGGTGTTGAGCTGGCTTCTGGAAATAGATAACTTTATCGCTCGGACAAACATTAAAATCTGAACTGAGTACATAAGAATGACTCCCTTTACCAGGCGTTGTGTAAAAAGTGTCCCACAGTGTGTTGGACACACCACCTTTTGAATGGACTTACCAGGCACTCCAAACGCTGCAAGAATGGGATAGTATATGAGCCCTATCAGGGAAAGCGATGACCTGTACATCTTCTGTGTGAAGAAAGAGGCAAACCCACTGCCTGAAGCAATAAGTAAATGAAGAGAGCAGTGATTTATTTATGGCCAAGTGATTCTCTAATGGTTCTGTTTAATTGCGTCCCTACTGTCATTACTTACAGGTTAGTGAACAAGTTGGTATGTGCATCATCTGGCTTTTCAATGTGAGTCCAATTAGGGAAGGAGCAATATCATTTAAAAAAAAACAAAATAGGCGCCTGACATTATTATTTCATTAAATCAAATCTGGTGCCCATTGTGCATGACACAAAGTCTACTCTGCAGGAAGCAACTGTCCAGGACATTGGTTAGGCCAATTTGGAATATTGTGAGCAATTCTGGTCTCCCTCCTACAGGAGGGATACTATGAAACTTGCAATGGTTCAGAAAAGATTTACAAGGACATTGCCAGTTTTGGATTGTTTGAGCTACAGGGAGAGGCTGAATAGGCTGTGGCTGTTTTCCCTGGGGCATCAGAGATGTGACCTTATAGATGTTTATAAAATCAGGAGGGGCATGGATAGGATAAATGCCCAAGGTCTTTTCCCCAGGGGAGGGGAATCTAGAACTAGAGGGCATAGGTTTAGGGTGAGTGGATATCGATCTTAAAGGGACAGGCTCCTGTGTTCTGGAATTGTACAGTGAGGGAGGGGGAATGGGTTAGTAACCCCGTGAAGATCACGCTCCAGTGTTCTGGAATTATAAGTGGTGATTTGGGATATGGGGTGGGGTTGGCCTGACGCAAAACTGTAATACCAGCCACGGCCAGTAGGTTGAGGTACGGCACCATCGAACCTCATTAGATCCCCTTCCTGTCTCCGATCTCACTCCTACCGAGGGAAAGAAACCTGTTCCCTGTGGTTCACATTGATGAGCTTTCTTCAGAACTGAAGACACAAGGAAATGTAAGGTTTTATTTAAAGACCACAGAATGGGAGAACAGCAGGAAGAAAAGCGGAAAAGGGGCTTTCTTTTGATGGTGCCTGGTGTGTGGGCATTACTGGCAATGCCAACATTCATCACTAGATGACAAATTGCCCTTGAGCTGAGTGGCTTGGTTTGTCCTTCCAGAGGGGTGTTGGAGAGCCACCTACAGGCCAGCTTGGGCAATGACAACAGATCCCCTTCTTGAAGGACATGACTGAACCAGATAGAGTCAGAGAGTCGCACTGCTACACACCTCAGAAACAGACACTCAGGTCCAACTCGTCCATGCCGACCAGATATCCTCACCTAACCTAGTCTCATTTCCCATATCCCCCTAATCACTTTCAAACTCTGTGTGTATTTTGCACATCCTCTCTGTATCCGTGTGGGTTTCCTCTGGGTTTCTCCACAGTCCAAAGATGTGCAGGTTTGGTGAACTGGCCATGCTAAATTGCACATTGTGTTCAGGGGTGTGTAGGTTAGATGCATTAGTCAGGGGTACATGCAGAGTAATAAGTTAGGGGTATGGGTCTGGGCAGGATACCCTTCAGAGTGTCGCTGTGGACTTATGCCAAATGGCCTGTTTCCACACGGTAGAGATTCTATGATTCTATTCATGTACCCATCCAGCCGACTTTTAAATGATGTAATTGTACCAGCCTCCACCACTTCCTCTGGCACTCATTCCATACAGGCACCACCCTCTGCGTGAAAACATTTCCCCATTTGTCCCTTTTATGTTTTTCCCCTCTCACCCTCAACCTATGCCCTCTCGTTCTGGACTCCCCCACCCCAACGAAAATACCTTGTCTATTTATCAATCCATGCCCCTCATAATTTTATAAACCTCAATAAAGTCATCCCTCCGCCTCCAACGCTCCAGGGAAAATAGCCCCAGCCTATTCAGCCACTCCCTATTGCTCAAGTGCTCCAATCCTGGTAACATCCTTGTAAATCTTTCCTGAATCCTTTCAAGTTACAGAACATCTTTCCTAGAGCATGGGAGAGCAGAATGGAATGCAGTATTCACAAAGTGGCCTCACCAATGTCCTGTACAGCCTCGATGTGACTTCCTAATTCCTATACTCAGTACTCTGACAAATAAAGGAAAACATACCGACGTCTTCTTCATTATCCTATCTACCTGTGACTCCATTTTCATGGAGCTATGAACCTGTACTCCACGGTCTCTTTGTTCAACAACACTCCCTAGGACCTTATCATTATGTGTATAACTCCTGCCCTGATTTGCCTTTCCAAAATGCAGCGCCTGATCTTTACCTAAACAAAACTCTATCTGCCACTCTTCGGCTCATTGGCTCATCAGATCAAGATCCTGTTGTAATCTGAAGAAAAATTGTTCATTGCTCTTTTTTGTTGTCATCTGTAAACTTACAAACTATGCCTCCTATGCTCACATCCAAATCATTTATTTAAATGATGAAAAGTAGTGGAGCCCGCACTGATCCTTGTGGCACACCGCTGGTCACAGGCCTCCTGTCTGAAAAACAATCCTCCACTACCAATCTCTGTTTACTACCTTTGAGCCAGCTATGTATCCAAATGGCTACTTCTCCCTCTATTCCATGAGATATAACCTCGCTAACCAGTGTCTCAAGGGGAACATTGTCGAACACCTTACTGAATTCCATATAAATCACCTGCATTGCTTTGCCCTAATCAACCCTCTTTTGTTACATCTTCAATAAACTAATTCAGTTAGTAAGACACAATTCCCCATGCGCAATGTCATGTTGACTATCACTAATCAGCCCTTGTCTTTCCAAATACATTTAAATCATAACCCTCAGGATTCCCCCCAATAATTTGTCCACCACTGATGTAAGGCTCCCTGGTCTATAGTTCCCTGGCTTTTCCTTAACACCTTCCTTAAACAGTAGCACTATGTTAGCTATCGTCCAGTCTTCCAGCACCACACCTGTGACTATCTATGATCCAAATATCTCAGCAAGGGGAAGGAATCACTTCCCTTGCTTCCCACAGACTTCTCGGGTACACCTGATCAGGTAGCAGGGGGTTATAGAACAAACCACGACAAGCAGACCAAACACAGCTAGAAACCCTAACCACCTTAGCATACATCAAAGAAGTTTCAGAAATGACAGCCAGACTACTAAGACCCCTCAGAATCCTAGTAGCACACAAACCCCCCAACACTCTCAAACAAAAACTAATAAACTTAAAACATCCAGTACAACCCATGGACAAAACCAACGTCATCTACAAAATTCCACGCAAGGACTGACACAAACACGACGTAGGACAAACAGGAAGAAAGTTAGCCACCAGGATACACAAAAACCAGCTAGCCTCAAAAAGACACGACCCTCTCTGCCTCGTAGCCGTACACACGGATGAAAAAAGCCACCATTTCGACTGGGACAACACAGCTATCCTGGGCCAGGCTAAGCAAAGACATGCCAGAGAATTCCTAGAGGCCTGGCACTCCAACCACAACGCCATAAGCAAACACATAGATCTAGATGCCATTTTTCAACCCCTCAGAAAATGAACAGGAAATGACATCACCACAAACACCAGGAACCCCATCCAGGAGAACGATATAAATAGAAAGCAGGAGACAACAGCTTCACCTCACTTGGAGGTCGCCACTGATGATGTTTCCTAGTCAGGTAATGAAACGTCTGGATATCAAACCCTACAGCTTAGCGAGCAAACCTACACCCTAAAAGGGGTTATGTGGTATTACAACAATCAACACAATTTTGTTGGTCAGCATCAGGCAAGATTTAATCTCACAATTTTTAAAAATTGGATTTCAGTTTCACGATGTGCCATGATGGGATTTGAACCCATGCTTTTGATTGTGAACTCATTGGCGTAATCATTACACCAGCACCACATAGGAGGAAGGAGACCAGACCAGATTAAATAACAAAATACTTCATGATGCAGCAGGTAAAGGAGAACACACTCAGTCAGAAGGTTTATGGATGAGGAATGGTTGTGTCTTCACTTGAGGGGGAAATAGAGTATTCAGAGACCATGCTGTTTGGACATGGAGTGATTGGTGACTGTTGTGGAGAGGAGATGGTTTGAACCAGGAAATGTCATAGTATTGAGATGATATTGGGCATGTGAAGGCACACAGGATGTATGTAGAAGAGACTGCACAAGGACAGAAACAAATAGAGACAATACAGAAACAAATTACGTTGCTTGGGGTCGGAAGAGGCTGAAACAATGCATCAAGATTTGATTAGATTTATTATTGGCACATGTACGGGGATATAGTGAAGTGTATGTGTTACATGCTAATCAAACAAATGATACCTTATAAACTTACATCAGAGTCATAGAGCAGAATGAAGAATATAGTGTTACATCTACAGAGAGGGTGCAGAGATACATCAGCTCTAATATACAAGAGGCTTGTTCAAAACAGCAGAGATGACACTGTTCTTAAATCTGTTGGGACATTTTTTTTTACTAACTGGTACCTTCTACCAGACGGAAGAGGTTGGTAGTGAGTGTAAGCGATGTGGGCGGGGGTCTTTAATGATGTCCGCTGCTTCCTGATACTGCAGGAATTGGAGATGGAGATAATGGATGGGAGGCTGGTTTGTGTGATGGACTGGGTAGTGTTCACAACTCTCTGTAATTACTTGCGGTCTTGGGTAAAGCTGTCGCCATACCATGCGGTGAAGCATCAGGAGAGGATGCTTTTTATGATACATCAATAAAAATTGGAAAGTTTCATTATTGGCGTCCTAAATTTCCTCAGCCTCATGAGGAAGCAGAGGTGTTGATGTGTTTTTATTGTCTGAAGCGTCAACATGGATGGATCAGTTGGATGGGTCATTGGTGATGCTCACTTCTTAGGATCTTGAAGCTCATGACGACCTCCACCTCAGCACCACTGATACAGACAGAGACAGATCCTCCTGTCCACTTCCTGGAATTGATGGCCAGCTCCTCCATTTTCATCTTGGGAAGTGGATAGAAGGTCGAAGACTCCGAAGTCAGAGGCAGTGAAGGACTGATCTCCAGATGATTTGATATCAGTGATGGACCTTCACACAATGGCTTATTTTTCAATGCTGGGGTCATGGTCCAGGAGAGCCAAGAGGAAGTGTGATTGGCCCCTACAAGGAGACAATGACCTTGTGGTTTTGTCACGAGGTTCTTAATGCAGAAATTTAGGGTTTGAGTCCCTCTACGACAGAGGGTGCAATTTGGATTCAATAAAAATCTAGATTTGAGAGTCTCATGATAACCATGGATCCTTTGCCAATTGTTGCAAAAAGCCGTCAAGTTCACTGATGTTCTTTATGTAAGGTGTTGTGATTGTAACAAGGTCAGCAACCTCATAGAATATGAGTTCCCTGATTGGGGCTGTTAACCTGGCCAATCGGAGAGCCCTGGCTGACAGATATAAACAGGAGATTGTCCCTGCCCTCCACTTCACTGCTTTGATCACACAGCATTGCCCTTTGATGTGAAGGGCACTGCTTGTCACAGGCCACTCGGGTGTTTTCCTACTTTTCCTGGTGGTGGAAATTGAATAAAGATTTGTATACCTTGTCTCTCACTGTTTCTCACACCTGCACACACACACCATGGGTGCTGGGGAAAAATAAGCAAAAAAAAACAAATAGGGGATAAAGGCACTGCTTAAAAAAAAACAGGAGATTCAGAGCTATTCTCAACTTTCGGGACTGACTCTGTGCTGGTTGGTGCTACAGTCAGTGTGTTCCTGTTAGTTTCTGCTTCCCTTTTTTCTGGAAGGGGAAACCTGATTCCTGAACTGGCTGAATTATTTGACCAGTTTGTTAACTGGTATTCCTTTTAGTGAGGGCTGATTGTTAAACTCCTGTTGCACAGAATGTGTTTCAGGTGTAACTCAGTTCTCATTAGGGGATTGTTGTTTCACTGGCTGGTTACAGCCTGTGTGTTACTCTTTTCTCTTTTTTGAGAAAAGGGCAATGTGGATGTTATGCTAGGGCTTAGCCCTTGGACTCTAGTGTGGGGGCGGGCTGTCTTAGTGTGGTCGGAGGTGGGAGGGACAGGGGCTCACTAGGTCTGTATTGTCTACACTGGTTTTTATGTAACAGGATTGTCTCGTGTACAAATGTCATTGTCGCTGGCTTGTCATGCTTGAAACTGGGATTTGGGTTTGTCCTCATTTCCCTGTGAACTGGTTGAACGGTAGGGTTTGGGGCCTGGCTTTGCTGCTCCTCTCCCTTGTAAAATTGCTGTTGTATACAGCTGTAAATATTAACTGTTTTTTTTTAAACTGTTTTGTAATTGCTTAATAAAATTTTTAAAAATGAAAAAAATAACAGGAGATTGAGTCTCCTCAGTTTCGGGGAGTGACTCTGAGCTGGCTGGGCCACAGTCAGTGTGTTCCTGTTGGCTTCTCCTCCTTGTTTTTCCTGGGGTGGAAACCTGATTCCTGAACTGCCTGAATTATTTAGTCAGTTTAAGTGGTATTTCTGTAGTGAGGACTGATTTCTAAACTGCCTGATGCACACAATGTACTTCAGATGTAACTCAGTTCTCATTAGGGGATTGTTGTTTCAGTTGCTGGTTGTAGCCTGTGTGTTACTCTTTTCTCTTTGTCCTTGTCTCAAAAAGTGAAAATGTTAATTTTGTGGTAGGGCTTAGCCCTTGGATTCTAGTCTTCATTGTTTTTTGTGTGTGTCTTGACAGAGCCCTTCTGGTAAAAAATGTATGTCTTCCATAGGAGCTGTTCCTGTGGGGAAGCCTAGCCCTGGGACTGGGCCTCTGAAGATTGAACACCTGTGTGTGTGCTCGGAGGTGAGCAGTTGCTGAATCCTGGAGTTTGGGAGAAGACCTTTCCTTCAGGAGTGGACCAAACCGCTGTGAGTTCACGGCACCTTTTAAAATGTACTATGTTCCTGTGAATGGGCCTGGTTCTCCAAGGATGTTCCAGGTCTCCATGGAGACTGAACACCTGTGTGCTGTGGGGTGTGTAATTGGTGCCTTTGGGAGTGGAATTTGCCCTTGGTTGTGGACCCTGTTTTTAGCAGTGGGCCCTGCAGTTTGGAGTGGACTCCACTTCTGACAATGCACGTCGTAACTGGAATGGACTCTCTATTGCCTAAGGACTCCATTTGAACGCTGTGTGCCAGAAAGGACTCTGTTTGTTCACAATTAACTCCACCATGTTTCTTGTTATGTTATCACCTGCACTGTCTTGTGTGTCCCTGGGTCTGGGAGACCTTACTGTGAGCAGGGAGGCTCATGGGTTGTCCTGGAAGCTGTCTCCCCGAGAGCCGGAGGGTGGGTAGGCCATCCTGTGAACCTGAAGGTTGGTCTGCTTTCCCAAAAGCCAGAGGGTGGCTAGGCCACCCTGAAGCCGGTCACCCTGGGAGCGAGAAGGTGCGTAGGGGCAGGCTGTCCAAGAGGAGGCCGGAGGGTGTGTCAGGATAGCCCACTGGCCGAACGGTGCATCGGGGTGGGTGAGAGCCCAATGGTGCGTAGGGGCAGACCGAGAGCCAGAAAGTGGGTAGGCCGCCTTGAGCTCTGTCACCATGGGCAGATACCGGGACAGGCTGTCCTCGAGGTGGTCGAAAGGTCTGTCAGGGTTGACTGAAAACTGGAAGGGCATGGGATAGACAGAAAGCCTGAAGGTGTGTGGGGGTGGGCTACGTTAGTGGTTGGGAGGGACGGGGGCTTTCTGGGTCTGTATTGTCTGCACTGTTTTTACGTATCTGGATTGTCCTTTTATGTACAAATATCATTGTCACTGTCTTGTTATGCTAGAAACTGGGATTTGGGGTTTGTCCTCATCTCCCTGTAAACTGCTTGAACAGGAGGGTTTGGGGCCTGGCTTTGCTGCTCCTCTCCCTCGTAAAATTACTGTCTCTTGTGTACAGCTGTAAATGTTACTGTTTTTTGTAAACATTTTTTTTGTAATTGTATAATAAAATTTGACAAAAGATAAACAGGTGTGCCACTACGGAGAGGTAGGGGGCAGGTCTGAAGACCTCCTCGTGGGTCTGCTCCTGGGCCTGGCCAAACTGGCCATAAACAGGTCCAGGCAGTGGGCCGTGGAGGGGAGCAGTTACATTAGAGCCCAGGTGTCTCTGGAGAAGGGGCACAAGGTGTTCACCAACACCCTGGAGTTGTTCAGGGAGGGGTGGGTGCCCCGGGGAGTGGACTGCATCATTTCCCCCTCCAACTCTATTTTGATTTAATCACTGGCCTCCCCTTCACTGTTTGATCACACACCATTGCCCTTTGCTGTGAAGGGCACTGCTTGTCACTGGCCACTCGGGTGTTTCCTTTCTTCCCGGTGGTGAAGTTTGAATAAAGATTCGTGCACCTTGTGTCTCTCACTGTGTCTCACACCTGCACACAGATGGGTGCTGGAGAAAAAAAGACAAGATAAAATAAATAAGCCGGACTGGCAGGGGTTCTCTTCGTACGGACAGCTGGCTCTGCGGGAGCTGGATCAGTGTTAAGGATTCTCCGTGTGTATGTAAAGGGTGATGTGGTGATGGTATACTGGCCTCTGTGGAGTTACGTCAGTGGTGACAAGACTGGGCTTCAGAAGGTGACCGTGCAAAAGCTCCTCCTGGCTGAAGCCCAACTGGATTTGAACTGGCACTAAATCTGGCCTGGTCAGGGGGGAGCGTTCGAGTTACATTATCTTGTGTGTCCCTGGGTCTGGCAGGTCTTACTGTGAGCTCGGAGGCTCATAGTTGTCCTGAAACATCAGAGTTACACGGTCTGCTGATGGAAGTGAGCATCCTCGCCAGGCCAACTGAGCTTGGGCACTAAGTGACTGAAGGTAATTGCATAGCCTCACTCAGGATGTATCCTGATCAGATGGACTCTAGGTCAGGTCCCAATGGAAAACCCCAAAACTGAGACATCCCTCGGCCAAATGGTTCACATTTTCTTCAAAGTCAGGTTTAACAAGCCATTGTAGTTGCTGCTGGTATGGGGACCTGAGACAGCAAAGGGGCCCCACTCGAAATAATGGTGTAGGAGAGCTCAAAGGCCATTATCCAGGAGAGAGAACACCTTGGAAAATCCACCTACAGCCATTCCTGATTGGAGGGGGGAGGGGGTCAGCTGCAGGTGGTAATTTTTGTTCTTGTTGGCACTCTGGGCAATGCCCCACCAAACGCAGCTGTGTCTACATCCAACCCGAGCCACCAGGCATAAGGCCTCATCAACATCTTCATTTTGGAAACCCGGGAATGACCCTGGTGGAGTTCAGCCAGTATCTGGCAGTGACCTTTTCTCAGGACAATCACCCTTGTTCCCCATAATCATATCCCATCCTCGACGGTGATCGGGTCTCTCTGGATCCAAAACGGTTCCAGTTCTGGTTGTGACGGCACTTTGGTTTCCCCCATCACCACCAGCTGGTTCCGTTTTGCCAGGACCGGATCTGTCTGTGCCCACAGTCTGATATTGTCAGATGTGATTGTAAGTGTGTCCAGAAAATGTAAAATCATGACAGATTCTTCCAGCGATGGTCCCACTGGAAGCCCGTGGGAGGCAGCTCAATGCATCTGCATTTGTTACTCTGTCTCCCAGACAGTGTTCTCATTTGTACGAACATGCACTTAGATTAGAACCTCACACTGAATTCAGCCTGAAGTTATGACCAGCACTTTATATAAAAAAAAACGACACGACCAGCTATCTCTAGTAGCCATACACTCAGACAACCAGCAACATGAATTTGACTGGGAAAACACCACTATCATAGGACAAGCCAGACAGAGAACTGCCAGAGAATTCCTAGAAGCATGGCATTCATCCCTAAACTCCATCAACAGACACATTGACCTGGACCCCACATACAAATCACTGCAGCTGAAACTGAGACACCCGGAAAACGGCAAGAACAAACCAATATAAATACCGGAAGAAACATCAAAGCAGCGCTTCACACGAGGCTCCAACAGTACTGATGATGTTCCCTAGCCAGGGAACGAAACGTTTGCAGCAAAAACTTCCAGCTCGGCGAGCAGAACCACAACAACGGATACCCGAGCTACAAATCTTCAATCAGATTTTAGACCTCGTAGATGTTTGTGGTTCGTTATTATTACAAATTTACTTTCATAAAGATAGAGGTGGAACTTCCTGACTTCAAACATAACTGCCCAATCTCCCTTCTCTATCTGGGTGTATTTTCACTCTGCATTAGCCTGAATGCACACACTATTGGGTGTTCCTCTCCATTCGGCCACCTATGGGATAACGATGCCCCGATGCTGTATAGGGGGGTATCTAATGTCAATGCCAGATCTCCCGTGGAGTCATAGTGTGCCAACACCGTGGAGGATAATAGCGGTTTCTTCCCTGAAAGAAATGGCTCGTCTATGCAACCATTTCCAAGGCTGACCCTTTCTTAAGAGTTGATGTAAAGGTGTCAGGTCTGAGATAGGTTATGTCCGAACTTTCCGTAATTACTCACCAGCCCAAGGAAACACCCAAGCCCGACGACAGACATGGGAATCAGGACAACTTTGATCACCCTCTGTATCTACCAATGGGTCTAACCTGTCTTGTCAGCTCTGTATCCCAAGGGGGTCACATGGGGGAGCCTGGAATACACATTTTTCCCTATTCAGGCTCACATGGGAGAGACATCTGAAGACCATGGCCAAGACATCTTGTGTTCCTCCTCGTTCTTCCCTGTTATTAGTACGTCATCCAGATAAACGGAAACCTTGGGTAGACCACATAAAATGTTCTCCATCATTGACTGAAAAATGGCTGTTAATACCCCAAATGGCAGTCTCGTATATTGGTACATCCCATTCTAGGTATTAATTGGATCATATTTCCAGGAACTCTCATCTAACCACAAATTGTGAAGGGCAGGCCCCCTTTCAGATTTGTGCATACGTCCTCGATGCGAGAGATTGCTATTTATTCAGCTCCAAGAAGCAGTTTACCGTTTGGTTAAAATCCCTACAAAGGCCCATCAAGATTCACAATGGGTCAGACCAGTGCTGTCCATTCCACAAACTGTATTGGCTGGATAATTCAATCACTTTCCAGTCTACTGATTCCTGCCTCTATTTTTGTATATAAGGTACTGGGTGGGCCGTGCAGAATTGTGGAATTGCCTCCTGGTCAACATGCAAGGTGGCCTTGGCTCCTTTCATAGCCCTTTTAGACCTTCCTGAGAAATATCCAGCTATTTCATTAGGACTTCGCTCAAACAGCCATTTTCTAATTGGAAAGTCAAGGTGAATATTTCTGAACCAATTCCATCCCATCAGCCTTGGGCCCAAGCTTTTTACTATAATCAGTCGGAACTGAACCAGCTGCTTCTCAGCAGAGAGTGGGACTGAAGTAGTTTCCAGAATCTGTAAAAGTTCCCCCGTGTAGGTTCTCAGCCGAACTGAGGTCTTGAGCAAATTTAAGGGTTAAAGTCCAGAGTAAAATTTATTCCAGTCTGGTTCCGCGATCACTGAAACAATTGCATTGTTATCCACCTCCACTGCTACCGGATCACTATTTAGCCAGATGTTTATTTTATTTAGTTCCCACTTGGATGTTGCAAATAACTGTTCCGAACCAGCTGTAGGTGGATTTTCCAAGGTGTTCTCTCTCCTGGATAATGGCCTATGAGCTCTCCTACACCATTATGTCGAGTGGGTCCCCTTTGCTGTCTCAGGTCCCCATACCAGCAGCAAGACGGTGTAGGTGATAACACAAGAAACATGGTAGAGTTAATTGTAAACAGTGTCCTTTCTGGCACACAGCAATCAAATAGAGTCTTTTAAAAAATATAGAGTACATTCCATTATGCGTTGTCATAAGTGGAGTCCACTCCAAGCTGCAGGGTCCACTGCTAAAACCGGGTCCACAACCAAGGGTGGAATCCTCTCCCCAAGGCACATCCCACAGCACACAGGTGTTCAGTCTCCATGGAGCCCTGACACATCCTTGGAGATCCAGATCCACTCACAGGAACATAGTATATTTTAAAGGTGTCGCTAACTCACAGGGGTTTTGGTCCATTCCTGTAGGAAAGGTCTTCTCCCAAACTCCAGGATGCAGCAAGTGCTCACGTCTCAGTACATCACAGGTGTTCAATCTTCAGAGGCCCAGTCCCTGGGCTAGGCCTCCCCACAGGAACAGCTCCTCTGGTAAAATGTGTGTCTTCCAAAAGGGCTCGGTCAAGACACACACTAAACAACGAAAACTAGAATCCAAGGGCTAAGCCCTACCACAAAATTAACATTTCTCTTTTCTACTTTGAAAAAAGGACAAAGAGTTACACACAGGCTACAAGCAGCCACTGAAACAACAATCCCCTAATGAGAACTGAGTTACATCTGAAGTACATTGTGTGCATCAGGCAGTTTAGAAATCAGTCCTCATTAAAGAAATACCACTTCACAAACTGTCTAATTAATTCAGGCAGTTCAGGAATCAGGTTTCCACACCAGGAAAAACAAGGAATGAGAAGCCAACAGGAACACACTGACTGTGGCCCAGCCAGCACAGAGTCACTCCCCGAAACTGAGGAGACTCAATCTCCTGTTATTTTTCATTTTTTTTAAGCAATTAAAAAACACAGTTTACAAAAATTAGTTAACATTTACAGCTGTATACAATAACAATTTTACAAGGGAGAGGAGCAGCAAAGCCAGGCCCCAAACCCCACAGTTCAAACAGTTCACAGGGAAATGAGCACAAACCCCAAATCCCAGTTTCAACCATGACAAGCCAGCGACAATGACATTTGTACACGAGACAACCCTGTTACATAAAAACCAGTGCAGACAATACAGACCTAGTGAGCCCCCGTCCCTCCCACCTCCGACCACCCTAAGGCAGCCCGCCCCTACACAGCTTCCGGCTCTTGGTCCGCACAAACACCTTTTGACCACCTCTGGGGCAGCCCGCCCTGGTACCTGCCCGGGGTGACAGCGCTGAGGACAGCTTCCTGCCTTCTGGCTCTCGGTCTGCCCCTACGTACCATTGGGCTCTCACCCACCCCGAAGCGCCATCCGGCCACTGGGCTATCCTGGCACACCTTCCGGCCACCTCGAGAACAGCCCATCCTCTTCCATGGGACGACAGCGTGCAGGGTAGCCCACAAACCTTCTGGATCTCAGCCTGTCCCGACGCGCCTTCTGGCTCTTGGCTGCTCTGACACTCCTTCCGACCACTTCTCGGAACAGTCCGTCCCGATTACACCTTCTTGGGACGACAGCGCTCAGAATGGCCTACCCACCATCTCGCTCTTGGGACAACTAGCTTCATGGTGGCCTACCCCCACTCTGGCGTTCAGGACAGCCTACCAACCTTCAGATTCACAGGATGGCCTACGCATCCTCCGGCTCTCGGGGTGACAGCTTTCAGTACGACCCATGAGCCTCCCAGCTCACAGTAAGGCATGACAGACCCAGGGACACAAGACAGTGCAGGTGATAGGCCCAATAAACAACACGATACAATTAATTATCAAAAACAGAGTCCTTTCTGGTACACAGTTCAAATATAGAGTCTTCAAAATATAGAGTCCATTCCCAGAAACAGAGTCCACTCCAGTTTACAACGTGCCTTGTCAGAAATGGTCTCCAAGCTGCCGAGTCCACTCCCAAAGGCAGCAAATGCACACCACACAGCACACAGGTGTTCAGTCTCCATGGAGTCCTGGCCCAGCCTTGGAAAACCAGGCCCACTCACAGGAACAGTACATTGTACAGGTGCAGTTAACTCACAGGGGTTTGGTCCACTCCTGAAGGAAAAGTCTTCTCCCAAACTCCAGGATACAGCAACTGCTCACCACCCAGCACACACACACACACGTGTTCAATCTTCAGAGGCCCAGTCCCAGGGCTAAGCCAGGAACAGCTCTTCTGATAAATTGTATGTCTTCCACAAGGGCACAGTCCAAACACCAAAGACACTGAAGGCATACAAAAAAAATCTAAGAAAACTAGAGGCCATGGGCTAAGCCCTACCATAAAATCCACATTGTCCTTTCCTCAAAAGTATAAAAAGAGAAAAGAGTAACACACAGGCTGTAACCAACCAGTGAAACAACAATCCCCTAATGAGAACTGAGTTACACCTGAAACACATTCTGTGCATCAGGAGTTTAACAATCAGCCCTCACTAAAAGGAATACCAGTTAACAAACTGGCTCAATAATTCAGACAGTTCAGGAATCAGATTTCCCATTCCAGAGAAAGGGAAGTAGAAATTCACAGGAACGCACTGACTGTAACACCAGCCAACACAGTCAGTCCCCTAAGTTGAGAATATCTGAATCTCCTGTTTTTTTTAATTTTATTAAACAAAGTACAAAACAGTTTACAATAAACATTTACAGCTGTACAAGGGACAGCAATTTTACAAGGGAGAGGAGCAACAAAGCTAGGCCCCAAACCCTATTGTTTGACCATTTTACAGGGAGATGAGGACAAACCTCAAATCACAGTTCCACACATGACAAGACAGTGACAATGACATTTGTCCATTAGACAATACTGTTCCATACAAAAGCACAGACAATACAGACCCAGCAAGCTCCTGTCCCTCCCACCTTCCAACCACGCTAAGGCAGCCCGTTCCTACCCACCTTCCGGCGCTCAGTCCACCCCATGTGCGTTCCAGTTCTCAGTCCGCCCTGACGTACATTTCGACCACCTCTAGGTCAGCCGGCCCCAGTACCAGCCCGGGGCGACAGCGGTCAGGACGGCCTACCCACCTTCTGGCTCTCGGTCTGCCCTTATGTACCATTGGGCTCTCACCAACCCCATTGTGCCTCCGACCAGTGGGCTGTCCTAGCACAACTTTCGGCCCCCTCTAGGGCAGCCCGTCCCCTTCCCTGGGACGACAGCGTGTAGGGTAGCCCACAAGCCTTCCAGATCTCAGCCTGCCCCTACGCGCCTTCTGGCTCTCGGCTGCTCTGACACCTTTCGACCAACTCTAGGACAGCCCGTCCTGATTACCCCTTCTCGGGACGGCAGCGCTCAGAACGGCCTACTCACCATCTGGCTCTTGGAACAACTGGCATCAGGGTGGCCTATCCATCCTCCGGATTGCAGGACAGCCGACCAACCAACAGGTTAACAAGATGGCCGACCCACCTTCCAGCTCTCAGGGTGACAGCTTACAGTACTACCCATGAGCCTCCCACCTCACAAGGCCTGCCAGACCCAGGGACACAAGACAGTGCGGGTGATAGACCCAGGAATCATCACTATAATAAGAAAGTCCTTTCTGGTACACAGTCCAAATCTATACATAGAGTCTTCAAGATATAGAATCCATTGCCAGGTCGAGTCCACTCCAGTATACAATGTATGTGGTCGCAAATAGAGTCCACTCCAAACTGCAGAGTCCGTTCCTCAACGCAGAGTCCGCAATCAAGGGCAGAGTCCACTCCTGAAGGCAGCAAATGCACACCCCACAGCACACAAGTGTTCAGTCTCCATAGAGTCCTGGCCCAGCCTTGGAAAACCAGGTCCACTCACAGGAACAGTACATTGTACAGGTGCAGTTAACTCACAGGGGTTTGGTCCACTCATGAGAGAAAGTTCTTCTTCCAAACTCCAGGATACAGCAACTGCTCACCTCCCAGCACACACACAGGTGTTCAATCTTCAGAGGCCGAGTCCCAGGGCTAGGCCTCCCAACAGGAACAGCTCCTCTGGTACAATGTATGTCTTCCACAAAGGCTCAGTCCAACTACCAATAAAAAGTGAAGACACATACAAAAAGCAAAACTAGAGTCCAAGGGTTAAGCCCTACCATAAAATTAATATTGTCCTTTTCTAAAAAAAAGTAAAAAAGTGAAAAGAATAACACACAGGCTGTAACCAGCCAGTGAAACAACAATCCCCTAATGAGAGCTGAGTTACACAAGAAACACATTCTGTGCATCAGGAGTTTAACAATCAGCCCTCACTAAAAGGAATGACAGTTAACAAACTGGCTAAATAATTCAGCCAGTTCAGGAATCACGGTTTCTCCCCTCCAAAAAAGAAGGGAAGAAGAAACCAAAAGTAACACACTGACTGTAACTCCAGCCAACCCAGAGTCAGTCCCCTAAGTTGAGAATCCCTCTGAATCTCCTGTTAGTATCTGTCAGCCAGGGCTCTCTGATTGGGCCAGGTTAACAGCCCCAATCAGGGAACTCATATTCTATGAGGTTGCTGACCTTGTTACAATCACGACACCTTCCATAAAGAACATCAATGAACTTGATGGCTTTTTTGCAACAATTGGCAAAGGATTCATAGTCATCATGAGACTCTCAAATCTAGATTTTTATTGAATCCAAATTGCACCCTCTGTCGTAGAGGGACTCAAACCCACACACGAGGCCATTGTCTCCTTGCAGGGGCCAATCACACTTTCTCTTAGCTCTCCTGGACCATGACCCCAGCGTTGAACAATAAACCATTGTGTGAAGGTCCATCACTGATATCAAATCATCTGGAGATCAGTCCTTCACTGCCTCTGACTTCGGAGTCTTCGACCTTCTATCCACTTCCCAAGATGAAAATGGAGGAGCTGGCCATCAATTCCAGGAAGTGGACTGGAGGATCTGTCTCTGTCTGTATCAGTGGTGCTGAGTTGGAGGTCATCAAGAACTTTAAGATCCTAAGAAGTAAGCATCACCAATGACCCATCCAACTGATCCATCCATCTTCATGCTTCAGACAATAAAAACCCATCAACACCTCTACTTCCTCATGAGGCTGAGGAAATTTAGCTCGCCAACAATGAAACTTTCCAATTTTTATTGATGTATCATAAAAAGCATCCTCTCCAGATGCTTCACCACATGGTATGGCAACAGCTCTACCCAAGACCACAAATAATTACAGAGAGTTGTGAACACAGCCCAGTCCATCACACAAACCAGCTTCCCATCCATTAATTCCATCTCCACTTCCTGCAGCATCAGGAAAGCAGTAGACATCATCAAAGACCCCGCCCACACCTCTTACACTCTCTACCTCCCTCTTCCGTCTGGCAGAAGGTACCAGTTTATTTTTAAAAAACCAACAGATTTCAGAACAGCTTCATCCCCGCTGTTCTGAACAAGCCACTTGCATATTTGAGCTGATGTATCTCTGCACCCTCTCTGTAGCTGTAACTCTATATTCTGCATTCTGCTCTATTACTCTGATGTAAGTTGCTAAGGTATCATTTGTTTGATTAGCATGCAACACAATATACTTCAGTATATCCCTGTACATGTGCCAATAATAAATCTAATCAAATCTTGATGCATTGTTTCAGCCTCTTCCGACTCCAAGCAATGTAATTTTTTTCTGTATTGACTCTATTTGTTTCTGTCCTTGTGCAGTCTCTTCTACGTACATCCTGTGTGCCTTCACATGCCCAGTATCATCTCAATACTATGACATTTCCTGGTTCAAACCATCTCCTCTCCACAACAGTCACCAATCACTCCATGTCCAAACAGCATGGACTCTGAATATTCTATTTCCCCCTCAAGTGAAGACACAACCATTCCTCATCCATAAACCTCTCCTTCCTTCTGACTGAATGTGTTCTCCTTTACCTGCTGCATCATGAAGTATTTTGTTATTCAATCTGGCCTGGTCACCTTGCTCCTATGTGGTGCTGGTGTAATGATTACGCCAATGAGTTCACAATCAAAAGCATGGGTTCAAATCCCATCATGTCACATAGTGAAACTGAAATTACATTTTCAAAAATTGTGAGATTAAATCTTGCCTGATGCTGACCAACAAAATTGTGTTGATTGTTGTAATACAATATAAACCCTTGTAGGATGTAGGTTTGCTCGCAGAGCTGTAGGTTTGATATCCAGATGTTTCATTACCTCGCTAGGTAACATCATCAGTGGCGACCTCCAAGTGAAGCGAAGCTGTTGGCTCCTGCTTTCTATATATATCGTTCTCCTGGATGGGGTTCCTGGGGTTTGTGGTGATGTCATTTCCTGCTCATTTTCTGAGGGGTTGATAGATGGCATCTAGATCTATGTGTTTGCTTATGGCGTTGTGGTTGGAGTGCCAGGCCTCTAGGAATTCTCTGACATGCCTTTGCTTAGCCTGGCCCAGGATAGATGTGTTGTCCCAGTCGAAATGGTGGCTTTTTTCATGCGTGTGTACAGCTATGAGGCAGACCGAGTCATGTCTTTTTGTGGCTTGCTGGTGTTCGTGTATCCTGGTGGCTAACTTTCTTCCTGTTTGTCCTACGTCGTGTTTGTGGCAGTCCTTGCATGGAATTTTGTAGATGACGTTGGTTTTGTCCATGGGTTGGACTGGGTCTTTTAAGTTTGTTAGTTTTTGTATGAGAGTGTTGGTGGGTTTGTGTGCTACTAGGTTTCCAAGGGGTCTTACTAGTCTGGGTGTCTTTGATGAAACTTCTTTGATGTATGTTCAGGTGGTTAGGGTCTCTGGCTGGGTTTGTCGTGGTTTGTTCTATAACCCCCTGCTACCTGATCAGGTGTACCCGAGAAGTCTGTGGGAAACTGGGGAGATATTTGGATCATAGATAGTCACAGGTGTGATGCTGAAAGACTGGACGATGGCTAACATGGTGCCACTGTTTAAGGAAGGTGTTAAGGAAAAGCCAAGGAACTATAGACCAGGGATCCTGATATCAGTGGTGGACAAGTTTTTGGAGGGAATCCTGAGGGTTAGGATTTAAATGTATTTGGGAAGACAAGGACTGATTAGGGATAGTCAACATGACATTGCGCATGGGGAATTGTGTCTTACTAACTGAATTAGTTTATTGAAGATGTAACAAAAGAGAGTTGGTTAGGGCAAGCAGTGCAAGTGATTTATATGGAATTCAGTAAGGTGTTCGACAATGTTCCCCTTGAGACACTGCTGAGCGAGGTTATATCTCATAGAATACAGGGAGACGTAGCCATTTGGATACATAGCTGGCTCAAATGTAGTAGACAGAGATTGGTAGTGAAGGATTGTTTTTCAGACTGGAGCCCTGTGACCAGCGGTGTGCCACAAGAATCAGTGCGGGGTCCACTACTTTTCATCATTTAAATAAATTTTTTTTTTAGATTAGATTAGACTTACAGTGTGGAAACAGGCCCTTCGGCCCAACAAGTCCACACCGACCCGCCGAAGCGCAACCCACCCATACCCTTACATTTACCCCTTACCTAACACTACGGGCAATTTAGCATGGCCAATTCACCTGACCCGCACATCTTTGTGACTGTGGGAGGAAACCGGAGCACCCGGAGGAAACCCACGCAGACACGGGGAGAATGTGCAAACTCCACACAGTCAGTCGCCTGAGTCGGGAATTGAACCCAGGTCTCTGCTGCTGTGAGGCAGCAGTGCTAACCACTGTGCCACCGTGCCGCCCTCAATGATTTGAATGTGAGCATAGGAGGCATAGTTTGTAAGATTGCAGATGACAACAAAAAAGGGGAATGAACAATTTTTCTTCAGATTACAACAGGATCTTGATCTGATGAGCCAATGAGCCGAAGAGTGGCAGATGGAGTTTAGTTTAGATCAAGATCAGGCGCTGCATTTTGGAAAGGCAAATCAGGGCAGAAGTTATACACATAATGATAAGGTCCTAGGGAGTGTTGTTGAACAAAGAGACCTTGGAGTACAGCTTCATAGCTCCTTGAAAGTGGAGTCACAGGTAGATAGGATAGTGAAGAAGGAGTTTGGTATGTTTTCCTTTATTGGTCAGAGCACTGAGTATAGGAATTAGGAAGTCACATCGAGGCTGTACAGGACATTGGTGAGGCCACCTTTTGAATACTGCATTCCATTCTGCTCTCCCATGCTCTAGGAAAGACGTTCTGAAACTTGAAAGGGTTCAGGAAAGATTTACAAGGATGTTACCAGGGTTGGAGCACTTGAGCAATAGGGAAAGGCTGAATAGGCTGGGGCTATTTTGCCTGGAGCGTTGGAGGTGGAGGGATGACCTTATTGAGATTTATAAAATTATGAGGGGCATGGATTGATAAATAGACAAGGTATTTTCGTTGGCGGTTGGGGAGCCCAGATCGAGAGGGCATAGGTTGACGGTGAGAGGGGAAAAACATAAAAGGGACCAATGGGGAAACGTTTTCACGCAGAGGGTGGTGCGTGTATGGAATGAGTGCCAGAGGAAGTGGTGGAGGCTGGTACAATTACATCATTTAAAAGTCGGCTGGATGGGTACATGAATAGAATCATAGAATCTCTACCGTGTGGAAACAGGCCATTTGGCACAAGTCCACACCGACACTCTGAAGGGTATCCCTCCCAGACCCGTACCCCTACCTTATTACTCTGCATGCACCCCTGACTAATGCACCTAACCTATACACCACTGAACACAATGTGCAATTTAGCATGGCCAGTTCACCAAACCTGCACATCTTTGGACTGTGGGAGGAAACTGGAACACCCAGAGGAAACCCACACGGATACAGAGAGAATGTTGAAAATCCACACAGCGTTTGAAAGTGATTGGGGGATATGGGAAATGAGACTAGGTTAGGTGAGGATATCTGGTCGGCATGAACGAGTTGGACCTGAGGGTCTGTTTCTGAGCTGTGTAGCTGTGCGACTCTCTGACTCTATCTGGTTCAGTAATGTCCTTCAAGAAGGGGATCTGTTGTCATTGCCCAAGCTGGCCTGTATGTGGCTCTCCAACACCCCTCTGGAAGGACAAACCAAGCCACTCAGCTCAAGGGCAATTTATCGTTTAGTGATGAATGTTGGCATTGCCAGTAATGCCCACACACCAGGCACCATCAAAACAAAGCCCTTTCTCCATTGTTCTTCCTGCTGTTCTCCCATTCTGTGGTCTTTAAACAAAACCTTACATTTCCTTGTGTCTTCAGTTCTGAAGAAAGCTCATCAATGTGAACCACAGGGAGGAGGTTTCCTTCTCTCGGTAGCAGTGAGATCGGAGACAGGAAGGGGATCTAATGAGGTTCGATGGTGCTGTACCTCAACCCACTGCCCGTGGCTGGTATTACAGTTTTGAGTCAGGAACACCCATGATTCTTATCACCACCAACCCCACCCCATATCCCAAATCATCCCATATAATTCCAGAACACTGGAGCCTGATCTTCACGGGGTTACTAACCCATCGTTTCTCCCTCACTGTACAATTCCAGAATGCTGGAGCCTGTCCCTCAGTGGGTTACGAACCCACCTCCCCGCCCTCACTGTACAATTCCAGAACACTGGAACCTTTCCTTCAGAGGGTTACTAACCCATCCACCCCACCCTCACTGTACAATTCCAGAACACTGGAACCTTTCCTTCAGAGGGTTACTAACCCATCCACCACACCCTCACTGTACAATTCCAGAACACTGGATCCTTTCCTTCAGAGGGTTACTAACCCATGCCCCCTCCCTCACTATCCAAATCCAGAACATAGGAGCCAGTCCTTCAGGGGATTACAAGCCCATCCCGGATGGTGTTGCTGGGCACAGGAGCTGCCCACCATAAGCTCCAGGGTCTTGATGGGTGGTGAAGTTCTGCAAGTGTCCTCTCCTCTGCCTGATTGGTTTGTAATCGGGTCCTTCCTGCAAAGTCCCATCACAGTTCTTTGTGTTACCACAAGATTGCACCGATCACGCTGTATCTCTCCTCAGGTGCTGCCTGAGTGGTTGGGATCTCGCAGCGTTGATTGTTCTTATTTCAGGTTTCCCACATCTGCAATATTTTGCTTTTGCATCATAACACATGAAGGAGAAGGGTGTAGGTTTTTACACTGATATATTTCCGTGAGACAGAGCGAGGAGAAGTTTATCTTGGACACAAAAAAAATGGTCTTGTGTGGTGATTTTTTTTGTTGTGTATGTCATATTTTCCGTGAAAATCTCATACAATCCATTTCATCAAATGTTTGCACAATCTCAAATACTGGGTGGAGTCAGTTACAGAGTCATAGGGATGATCAGCACGGAAACAGACATTTCGGTCCAACTCGTCCATACTGACCAGATATACTAAACTAATCTAGTCCAATTTGGCAGCACTTGGCCTCTGAACCCTTCCTATTCACATACCCGTCCAGATGCCTTTTAATGTTGTAATTGTACCAGCCTCCAACACTTCCTCTGGCTCTCATTCTATGCATGCACTGCCCTCAGCATGAAAATGTTGCCGCTTAGGTCCCTTTAAGATCTATACCCTCTCACCCTAAACCTATGGATTTTAGTCAGGCATTTGATAAGGTTCCCCATGGTAGGCTTATGCGGAAAGTCAGGATGCATGGGATAGAGGGAAATTTGGCCAATTGGATAGAAAACTGGCTAACCGGTCGAAGTCAGAGAGTGGTGGTAGATGGTAAATATTCAGCCTGGAGCCCAGTTACAAGTGGAGTTCCGCAGGGATCAGTTCTGGGTCCTCTGCTGTTTGTAATTTTTATTAATGACTTGGATGAGGGAGTCGAAGGGTGGGTCAGTAAATTTGCAGATGATACGAAGATTGGTGGAGTTGTGGACAGTGAGGAAGGCTGTTGTCGGCTGCAAAGGGACTTAGATATGATGCAGAGGTGGACTGAGGAGTGGCAGATGGAGTTCAAACCTGCCAAGTGTGAGGTTGTCCATTTTGGAAGAACAAATAAGAATGCGGAATACAGGGTTAACGGTAGGGTTCTTAGTCAGGTGGAGGAACAGAGGGATCTTGGGGTCTATGTACATAGATCTTTGAAAGTTGCCACTCAGGTGGATAGAGCTTGTAAGGAGGCCTATGGTATATTAGCGTTCATTAGCAGAGGGATTGAATTCAAGAGTCGTGAAGTGATGTTGCAGCTGTACAGGACTTTGGTAAGGCCACATTTGGAGTACTGTGTGCAGTTCTGGTCGCCTCACTTTAGGAAAGATGTGGAAGCTTTGGAGAGGGTGCAGAGAAGATTTACCAGGATGTTGCCTGGATTGGAGAATAGGTCGTACGAGGATAGGGTGAGAGTTCTCGGCCTTTTCTCGTTGGAACAGCGAAGGATGAGGGGTGACTTGATCGAGGTTTATAAGATGATCAGAGGAATAGATAGAGTAGACAGTCAGAAACTTTTTCCCCAGGTACAACAGAGTGTGACAAGGGGACATAAATTTAAGGTGAAGGGTGGAAGGTATAGGGGAGTTGTCAGGGGTGGGTTCTTTACCCAGAGAATGGTGGGGGCATGGAATGCGCTGCCTGTGGGAGTGGTAGAGTCAGAATCATTGACAACCTTTAGGCGGCAATTGGATAGGTACATGGATGGGTGCTTAATCTAGGATAGATGTTCGGCACAACATCGTGGGCCGAAGGGCCTGTTCTGTGCTGTATTGTTCTATGTTCTATGTTCTATGCCCTCTAGTTCTAGATTCCCCTCCCCTGGGGAAAAGACCTTGGGCAATTATCGTATCCATGCCCCTCCTGATTTTTTAAACATCTATAAGGTCACACCTCTGATGCCCCAGGGAAAACAGCACAGCCTATTCAGCCTCTCCCTGTCGCTCAAACCATCCAAACCTGGCAACGTCCTTGTAAATCTTTTCTGAACCATCGCAAGTTTGACAATATTCCTTCTGTAGGAGAGAGACCAGAATTGCTCTCAATATTCCAAATTGCCCTAACCAATGTCCTGTACAGTTGCTTCCTGCAGAGTAGACTTTGTATCATGCACAAGGGACATCAGATTTGATTTAATGAAAGAATAATGTCAGGCGCCCATTTTGTTTTATTTAAATGATACAGCTCCTTCCCTAATTGGTTTCACATTGAAAAGCCAGATGATGCCCATGCCAACCTGCTCACTAACCTGTAAGTAATGACAGTAGGGACACAATTAAACAGAACCATTAGGGAATCACTGTGCCATAAATAAGTCACTGCTCTCTACATTTACTTACTGTTTCAGGCAGTGGGTTTGCCTCTTTCTTCACACAGAAGATGTACAGGTCATCGCTTTACCCGATAGAGCTCATATACTATCCCATTCTTGCAGCGTTTGGAGTGCCGGGTTAGTCCATTCAAAAGGTGGTGGTTTCAACACACTGTGGGACAATTGTTACACAACGCCTGGTAAAAGGAGTCATTCTTATGTACTCAGTTTAGATGTTAATGCTTGTCTGATCGACAATAGATAAAGTTATCTATTTCCAGAAGCCAGCTAAATACCAGATTGATGTCCCTCATACACTTTGCAAAAACACCACATGATCACTTGGTTTGACTGTGAGAAATGTAAGCACCATTTTCTGTTTGCTAATAACCAATCCCTCTTTACACTCAGCTGCTCTGCCTATCTTCTCTCATCCTTGATATTTTCATTCCAGCTACTCACTCTTATCCTTCGTCCTCATTGCTTTACTTGTCCATCTTCACGTTGCTGTAATTTTTCCTCTGCTCTTTATCCTTGATGTTCTCTTTGATCTTGCTTTTTATTTAACACCGAGGTGTCACCTTCCCTTCGGATTACTTTCAACCAGGTGACAGGATTACCTTTCCCTTCCACATTTACTCATCACAATTCTCCTCAATCTTTCGTGTTTTTTTCTCAGAACTATTGAATCCATACAGTGTGAAAGCTCAAAGGGTCCACAATGACCCCAAAGGGCATCCCACCCAGACCCACCCCATCGCTGTATCTCTACATTTCCCATGGCTAACCCACCTAGCCTGCATATCTCTGGACACTATTGATAATTTCTCATGGTCAATCTACTGACCCTGCATATCTTTGGACTCTTTTAATCCTGTTCTTTTTCTCATTGATGGCATTTTCTCTGTGACCCTTCTGTTATGTCCAACTTTTAATCCTTGGTGTTTTCTTCTCTCACTTTCCCACGATGCCTTTTTATTGGCTTTTCTTCTGGTGTCGATAATCTGTCGTTTTGACTCCCAATTTTCCCGTTTAGTGAGCAAAGGTAGGGCGCATGGTAATGGGGGGGCAAAGTGCTAACTTGGATTGAAAGTTGGTTGGCTGACAGGAAACAAAGAGTTGTGATAAATGGCTCCATTTCAGAATGGCCGGCAGTGACAAGTGGGGTACCGCAGGGATCAGTGCTGGGACCGCAGCTTTTTACAATATATATGACTGATTTAGAAGATGGTATTAGTAATACCATTAGCAAAGTTGCTATTGATCCTCAGCTGGGTGGCAGGGTGAAATGTGAGGAGGATTTTAGGAGATTACAGGGTGACCTGGACAGGTTAGGTGAGTGTCAGATGCATGGCAGATGCAGTTTAATGTGGATAAATGTATGGTTATTCATTTTGGTGGCGAGTACAGGAAGGCAGATTACTACCTAAATGGAATCAATTTAGGTAAAGGGGCAGTACAAAGAGATCTGGATATTCTTGCACACCAGTTAATGAAGGTAAGCATGCAGGTACAGCAGGTAGTGAATAAGGCTAATAGCATGCTGGCCTTCATAACAAGAGGGATTGAGTATAGAAGCAAAGAGGTTCTTCTGCAGCTGTACAGGGCCCTGGAGACATCACGCCTGGAAAATTGTGTGCAGTTCTGGTCTCCCAATTTGAGGAAAGACATTCCAGCTATTGAGGGAGTGCAGCGTAGTTTCACGAGGTCTATTCCTGAAATGGCGTGACTACCTTACGCTGAAAGACTGGAGCGACTGGGCTTGTGTACCCTTGAGTTTAGAAGACTGAGAGGGGATCTGATTGAGACATATAAGATTATTAAAGGATTGGACACTCTGGAGGCAGGAAACATGTTTCCGCTGATGGGTGAGTGCCGAACCAGAGGACACAGTTTAAAAATACGGGATAGACCATTTAGGACAGAGATGAGGAGAAACGTCTTCACCCAGAGAGTGGTGGTTGTGTGGAATGCTCTGCCCCAGAGGGCAGTGGAGGCTCAGTCTCTGGATTCATTTAAGAAAGAGTTGGATAGAGCTCTGAAGGATAGTGGAATCAAGGGTTATGGAGATAAAGCAGGAACAGGATACTGATTAAGGATAATCAGGCATGATCATATTGAATGGTGTTGCAGGCTCGAAGGGCAGAATGGCCTACTCCTGCACCTATTGTCTATTGTCTATTGTTACTTGAGGTTCCTTCTGGTTTCTTTTCTCCAGTGCTGGCTTATTCGGTACTGTCTCCAGCTCCCCACCTGCACTCGCCAGTTCAAATCATTCAATTGCTTGTAGAATCTCAACTCCCGAAAACAAAGCCTTTTGACAGATGATAAATTGTTGGCCTCTGAGATTGTACCCAGATGCTACGTCAAGTGCATCACATTCCTGATGAAGGGCTTATACCTGAAATGTCAACTCCCCTGCTCCTTGGATGCTGCCTGATCTGCTGTGTTTTTCCAGCACCACAAGTTTTACTGATGCAAAGGCAAGTGCTAGAAATGGATTGGAATAATTCGGTGATTGTATTTGATGTGGCACAGACGTGATGGGTGAAATTGCCTTTTTTATGTGTTATACACTTTATAACAAATCTCTGTTTGAGAGTACTTGGTATTTCATTATTGCCCTGACATCGTCATATAATTATGGAATGGTTACAGCAGAGGAGGAGGCCATTTGACCTTCTGGACCCGATCTGGCCCTTTGCAAGGATGATTTAGCTCAACTCACTTCTCCATATATTCCACAACACTGCAAAGCACAACCCAAAGACAGTTGCTTATCTAAGACTTTTGAAAGTGTGCAAGGACCTTTCTTTCCATCTACATTTCAGGCAACTCATCCTCTTTTTACTGCTTTTATCTTTCTGTCACAGTGAACCTGGTAGCCATCCTGATCTTGTTGCGGGGAAAGTGTGGTCTCTCTAAATGCATCACATGTTACCTGGTGGCAATGGCTACAGCAGATCTGATGGTGGTGGTCTGTTGTGTCATATTGCATCGGATTGCCAGTCTTTATTGGTTTAAGTCTCTCCTGCTCTACACCGCTGTGTGCAAGTTCATTCTCTTCCTGGCTCCGACTGCTTTAGACTGTGGTGTTTGGTTAACTGTCGCTTTTACATTTGATCGGTTTGTCGCAATTTGCTGTGAAAAGCTGAAAACAAAATATTGTAAGGGTAAAATTGCAGTTGGAGTTATAGTGATAGTGAATGCACTGTTCTGTTTGAAGAATATTCCCTGGGCTTTTTCATATGTTCCTTATTTCACAGTTAACAATATTCCAATTGGTTGCCGAACATCATTAAGCTTTTATATGTTACCCACATGGATAACATTTTCTTGGATTGAACAGCTGTTAACTCCATTGCTTCCCGTCATTTTAATTTTATTGTTTAATTCTCTCACGGTCAGACGTATTTTAGTGGCTAGTCAGGTCCGGAAGAGCCTCAGGGACCACAGCAGCGTTGAAAATGTTCAGGACCCTGAGATAAAGAGCCGGCAAAGATCCATCATTTTACATTTTACCATATCCAGCAGTTTTATCCTGCTCTGGATGACAGCAGTCATACATTTTATATTCTATCGAATTACAAACATCTTTAACCGTAGATCTTCAGTTAACTCTTTCCAAAGTTTCCAAGAAGTAGGAAATATGCTTCAGCTTCTGAGTTCTTGTACCAATACAATCATTTATACAGTGACCCAGAGGAAGTTCAGAAGTGAGCTGCTGACTGTCCTCAGCTATCCCTTCATTCTAATTGATCAATCAATTAAATCAAACAGGAGGTAAATCTGTCCTCCCCAGTAGGAATTATAGCTGCAGATCACAATGGAACTTCAATGTTCCAGAATGTCAGAACACTGGGAGGAGGGGGTGGGGTACTATTTCCGACACAAAAGTGGATGTTTCCCTAATTATAAATTGATTTATATATATTTGTTGGTGTTGAATGAATCAGGTCTTGTGAAGTCACTGTCTGTAGGAAACTTCAGTGGGTACCAACACATCTCAGTCATGTCACATTAAGCTGTTTCCAAATGGAAGTTCCTTTGTTGACCTGTGCAAAGTGTGATTTGGACATGCCAGTGTCAGACTGGGATGCACACAGTGTGTGCGTGTGGGTTTTTGTGTGTGTGCACGCGCGAGTGTGTTGGTGGGGTTTGTGAGTGTCTGTGAGAGAGAGGAGATGTGCATGTGTGACGGTAAAGGGATCTAATTCTGTGAGAGGGTGCACACAGACGTTACCCCTTGAAAGTGAACAGTGACTGGATCCACAATATTTAATCTGCTCTCTCCTCACAGAAGCTACCAGACCTGCTGTGTTTCTGCTATACTTTCTGTTCTTGTGTCTTTTAAAGTGTATTTGCTGTCACTGGTAAGTTGTTAAAGTCTCACCAAAGTATAGAACGATTGAGTCATAGAGATGTACAACACAGAAACAGACCTCGTCCAAATCGCCCATGCTGACCAGATATCCTAAATAAATCTCGTGCCTTTTGCAGCATTTGACTTATATCCCTCTAAACCCTTCCAAGTCATAGAGCCATCCTTTAGATGTTGTAACTGTATCAGCCTCCACCACTTCCTCTGGCAGCTCATTCCATGCACACACCACCCTCTGTGTGAATAAGTAGCCCCAAGTTCCCTTTTAAATCTTTCCCCTCTCACATTAAACCTTTGCCCTCTAGTTTTGCACTCCATCATCCCAGGGAAAAGACCTTGTCTATTTACCCTCTCCATGTCCCTCCTGATTTTATAAACCAACAGATGGTCACCCCTTTCTAGATATGCTGAATCTGCTGGTTTACAGCAGAGTCACATTTTGCATGGAAACCCGTAATTACAATTTTGCAATTGTTTGTCAGTTATTTGAAAAGTTAATTAAATGATCTAAATAAGTCTGAAATATCATGAAATTCAAAAAATTGTACTGAGGAGTGAGCATGGATTTCAAAGTGACGATCTTGCTGGGCTGTATGTTGTGAAGAAGTAACAGAGGTAGTAGGCCCTGGGATGTGGCTGGCATCAGTTATCTGCATTTTCAAAAGGCCTTGGACAAGATTTAGATTTAGATTCCCTGCAGTGTGGAAACAGGCCTTTCGGCCCAACAAGTCCACACTGACCCAGTCCCATTTCCCTCTGATTAAAGCACCTCACACGATGGGCAATTCAGCATGCACACACAAACACACCTACGCGCGCACATTCTTGCATACTCACACAGACCCTCTCTCATACACATGCTCTCTCTCGTACACATACACCCTCCATTATCACATCCACAGACAAACCCTGTCTCAGGCTTATACTCCAACACATTGACACACGTACTTTACGAAGCATGCACACATGCAAACACACACTGACTCAGGCGCATTCACACTCATATGCACATACTCACATGCAGGAACTCACATACTCTATCTCTCATGGACACTCACACCCATATAAGATGATGGTAAATTTGAATTTACAGAGTTACATTTACAGATACGTTCAATTTGCTCAAAAAGTATACAATCTGCAGGCAGTCAATCCATGTAATATTTTATAAATTACTGTTTTGGAAATGGAACCAGTCGGACTCAAGATTGGGGTACAGACATATTCTAAACCTCACGCCTTTAATCCATTCTCTGAGCTGAGATGTCATTTTAAAAGCAAAAAATTTAAGTTATCTTGAGAATGTGACTTAAGAGAAGTTGAGGGATTCACATATTAATGAACGGAAGCCTGCAAACTATTCTAAAAGATGAAAGACTTAACAATAATCTCGGTTTGTTCAATATATCATGTCAGTTGCATGCCACTGTAATATTTTGCTATAAATTCTGTGTACAATGATCCTGTCTCACAGCTACCTGATGACGGAGCATCGCTCTGCAAGCTAATGCTTCCAAATAAACCTGTTGGACTATAACCCGGTGTTGTGTGATTTTTAACCCAGAACTATGGGACGCTCTTTTAAAAGTAGTATCATCCTTTTAGGACAGAGATAACGGAATTTCTTTCCTCTCTGAGCTTTGTGTGATTTTGGAACTCTCTGCCTCAGAAGCTGATGGAGGTCGGGGGTCATTGAGGTCGAGGCAGATAGATTCATATAAAGGTTATAGGTGCTAGATGAGTATGTGAATTTTGGAACACAAACAGATCAGCCGTAACATATTGAAATGCGGAGTAGGTGAAGGACCTAACTTATATGCTTGGAGAAGCTTGACACAGTACAGACTTGATTGCCATCCCATCAAAATCCTTCACCATTCACCACCCCCATCATGATGTGCACCATCTACAAAATACACTGCAACAGTTCACCAAGGCTACTTTGAAAACACTTTCCAAATTCAGAGCCTCGACTATATAGAAGGACAAGGGCAGCAGAAATATCAGGACACCAGTACCTACACATTCCCCTCCAAGGCACTCACTCTCCTGACTGGGAAATATTTCACTGTCCCTTCTCTGTAGCTGGGCTGAAATGCTGGATTCCATGACAACAACATGGAGGTACATACACCACATGGGCTCCATTGGTCCAAGGTGAAATTCACCACCCCTTTCTCAAGGACAATTAGAGATGGGTTCTCAGTGTTTGCTCAGCCAGCAACACTCACATCCTGAGACTGAATACATTAATAAATACTGGACACTCCACCAAGCCAGATTATCCATTCTTTTCTCCTGAGTTGCACTGTTTTGAATACCAAACAAGGCTTTTCATATGGAGCCCAGGACGGGGAAGCCACAGTGAGGTGAAAATTCAGCGCAGTCGGTTTACAAAGACCGTGGAAACGGATAAGCGTTCTTATCATTGTGTTTGTTATTCAGTCCTTCCTAATTCTCAACCCTTGACTACAGCTGTTTTTGTCACTGAATACAGTACATTTTCATATGCCTCAGCTCAGCTGCCTTTCTCTGCTCAGTATTGTACCATTGGAAGTTGGGACTGTATCTACCTTTGAATGTACTGCTCAATATTGCACATTCTGTTTGCAGTCATAAGTGAGAGACGGGTAAAGCATCTTCCACACTGCTGCTTCTGCTCAGAACTGCAGATCCAAGCTCCATATTTATGGATGAAAACAGAGGCATCAATGTGTCTGGGTAGAATGCTCTTCGGAGGGTCAGCATGAACTCAATGGGCTGAATGGATTACATCCTCAGTGTAACGATTCTATGAAATATAGAATTCAATTATAGGAGTGGTGCGGTGGCACAGTAGGCCGCACTGCGGCCTGACTGCACCAAAGAGATGGGTTCAATTCCAGCCTCGGGCGATTGTGTGGGGTTTGTACATTCTCCTGGTGTCTGCATGGGTTTCCTCCCGCAGTCCAATGATGTCCATGTTCGGGCAGATTCACCACGTTATTTTGCCCATAGAGCCGAGGGATGTGTATGCTAGCCATGGGAAATGCAGGGTTACAGGGAGAGAGTAGAAGGATACTCTTCATAGTGATAGTGTGGACTTGTTGGGTTGAATGGCCTGTTTCCACATAGTGAGGCTTTTATGGATTTTAAAAATTCAGTTTCACAGATCGGGACACATTGTGACATTCCGTCCTTGGGCTCTGCAATTAACTGCTGTTTGCAAACAACACGACATACAGATGGATGCAGCAGGGTGCTGTTAATGTTAATATATTGTATGGTGCAGGTCAATGCTCCTCATCCACCAAGATCAAGCTCAGACAGATGCAAAAGCAATAATATTCCAATCACGGAGCTTTCCAGTAACGTTGGATAAGATCCCAAATTTGTGAACCGTTCCAAGTCTGGGATTGATGATGAAAGAAGAAAATTCTGAGTGACCATCTTCAGGAGGGTCTCCTCGAGCAGAGGGTGGTCTAGTCCCATGGCTGACATTTGATAGCTCAAATGATGGTGCGATGGTCTTGCTGTCCATCCACTATGTGCTGTGGCTGTCCATGGAAACAGCTCTTAGCTGTTAAAAACATCACCGTCAGAATGGGTGGGGAGTGGCAGCAGATTCCACTTCCCATTTCAGTGCAGAGGACAATGGGGGGGGGTGGGCAGGTGTGGGGGAGGTGCTGAAGAACCAAAGGCAGTATCAAGGTCAAACCAAACCTGTATTCCCCATCCTGGGTGGCCTCAGGATTGTCAAAAAACGCAGGCCCTGTTACAGCGGGTCTCAGTTCTGCAGAACCCAATGGGATTGAGGGGATATGTTCATGCCAGCTCTCCCCAACTTCCGACCCTCAGCAGGGGTTTAATATCCCACCTAACTCCCCTGAATGTTGTACACCACTTTCTCCTGCAACAGAATGTCAGGCATTGTGTAAGCCCCTGCTTGAATGATGTGCTGCTGGTGTTACTGGGGTGGGGGGGGGGGTGGAGTAGATTATGTCTAATGTACCTGGGGTGCGGCTGGGAGATTGATGCTTTTGTGTCACATTGAGCAATGGGAACGTTTGGTAGTTTGGATGTGTCTGAGAAGTCTGGGGGACCACGGTAACTCAGGGATTAGCACTGCTGCCTCACGGTTCATGGACTCAGGGTTGATCAGCCTTCAGTGACTGCGTGGAGTTTGGACATTCTTCCCGTGTCTGCATGGGTTTCTTCTGGGAGCTTTGGTTCACTCCCACAGTCCAAAGATGACCATGCTAAATAACCCATAGTGTTCAGGTATGTGTAAGTGAGGTGTGTTAGTCAGGGGTAAATGTAAAGTCATAGGGTTAGGGAATGGGTCTGTTAGCTTCCTCTTTGGTGGGTCAGTGTGGACTTGTTGGGCCAAAAGGCCTGTTTCCACACTGTAGGGATTCTGTCATATGAAAATGTATCCATTCACTTCAAGCAGACTCATTTGTGTGATAGCATTAAACTACCACATCTCCAGGGTCAGACTCTGCATTCACCTCCATCTACTCCCTGCAAAGAGAGTCCCTTGATAACTTACTGCTCCCTCACACAAAAACACGGCCTCTCACAGGCCTCCAGGTGGGTGGCATTTCCCTCGAAGGTGCCACTGTTCAATCTGGAACCAGTTGCCATTACCTGCTGTGGTATTCCCCTGCAGCTTGTATCATGTTCCAGCAACTGCAGTTCACAGCTGCAGCAGTTTGTGTGGTGTGTGGGGAAGCTGTCCCTGGGCTGAAAGCTGCTTTCAGTCCCATGCTGCAGTCCCCTGTTGAGGGTACGGTCGGCTGGTAGCACTATAAGGAGGGCAGCAGAGTGAAACCCCCTTTGGCTTCACCTCACAATCACTTTTGTCAGCTCACAGCCCTGATAGAACGGGCCAGTTTCGAAATGGGTGGGGAATATGTGAGAAACAGTTCGAGAAACTTGACTTCTCATTCCTCACAGTATCTCCACAATATTGTTCTCTGAAAAACAATAAACAGGGAGGTTATTTTAGCATTGCTGCTTATTCCTCTGAGCTGAAAGGCCTCAATAGCGACTCTGGGATCTGCTGCATTTGAAATCTTCGGCCTGTCAAAGTGCTCTGAGAACAATCTTATGGGGGATGGTAAGGGGGCGGGGTGTTCAGAGGGCAGGGTGGGAGGAGGGGAGCTGGGGGTCACCTTTGGGGTGTAGGTTAGGGTGACAGGAAGAGAGCTGGTGATGATTGGAGTTTATACAAGTTTGTCAGGAAGAGCCATCAGGTGGACCTTCAGTTTTCTGGGTTACTGTTCAGTTTTGAGGTGTAGATTGCAAATTCCTCATTTATGTGGCCAACAGCCAATGGTGTTTGATCCAGTTCTATGAAACTCAGTCACCCTGCCACAGATTTAACATGATGACTCTCCAGGCCTCTCAGTCATGGGTTAGAGCTGAACCATTCGAGACTGTATCCTCCTGCTCCATGGACTGTGTATTCCTGATCCATCAGATGTATGTTCCTGTTCCATTTCATGTACACTGCAGGTTCCAAACTTATTCATATAACATGGTCATAAATGCTGTCATTTAGTGACATCAAAAATACACGATGGGAGAGAGAAACCAGCCTGAATTAGACAAGCAGGATTATAAAAGACAAATACTGTGGATGCTTGATATCTAAAATCAGAACAAATACCATGCAGCAAAGACTCAGAAGATATGGCCCCAAAGTGCGCCCCCGCTGACACCTCAGGCAGGGAAGGTGACGGAGGTGTCAGTGGGGGAGCACTTTGGGGCCAGCGATTATAATTCGAATAGATTTAAAATTGTCTTGAAAAAGGATAGACCAGATCTCAAAGTTGAAGTTCTAAATTGGAATTGTGCCAATTTTGACGGTACTAGGCAAGAACTTTCAAAAGCTGATTGGAGGCAAATGTTCGCAGGTAAAGGGACGGCTAGAAAATGGGAAGCCTTCAGAAATGAGACAACGAGAGTCCAGAGAAAATATCTTCCTGTTAGGGTGAGAGGGAAGGTGGTAGGTTAGGGAATGCTGGATGACTAAAGAAATTGTGGGTTTAGTTAAGAAAAAGAAGGAAGCATATGTAAGGTAAAGACAGGATAGATGGAATGAATCCTAAAAAGGTATAGAGGCAGTAGGAGCATACTTTCGAGGGAAATCAGGAGGGCAAAAAGGGGGCATGAGATAGATTTGACAAATAAAATTAAGGAGAATCCAAAGGATTTTTACAAATACAATAGGACAAAAGGGTTACTAGGGAGACAATAGGGAACTTCAAAAATCAGTAAGACGGCCTTTGTGTGGAGCAGCAGAACATAGGGGAAATACTAAACTAGTATTTTTCATCAGTATTTACTGTGGATAGAGACAGGGAATATATAGAGTATAGGGAAATAGATGGTGACATCTTGCAAAATGTCCAGAACGCATAAAGGTGGATAAGTCCCCAGTATCTAATCAGGTGTACCCTATGACTATTTGGGAAGCTAGGGAAGTTATTGTTGGGGTTCTTGCTGAGATATTTGTATCATCGATCATCACAGGTGAGGTGCCAGAAGACTGGAGATTTGCTAACGTGGTGCTACTGTTTAAGAAGGTGGTAAGGACAAGCCAGAGAACTATAGACCAGTGAGCCTGACATCGGTGGTGGGCAAGTTGTTGGAGGGAATCCTGAAGGACAGGATGTACATGTATTTGGAAAGGCAAGGACAGATTCGGGATAGTCAACATGGCTTTGTTCGTGGGAAATCACTTCTCACAAACTGATAGAGTTTTTTGAAGAAGTACAAAGAGTATTGATGAGGGCAGAGCGGAAGATGTGATCTGCATGGACTTCAGTTAGGCGTTCGACAAGGTACCCCATGGGAGACTGGTTAGCAAGGTTAGGTTTGGCAATAGGGTTCAGGTTAGGGTTAGGGATATCAGCGATAGGGTTATTTGCGACAGGGTTAGGGATGGGGATAGTGAGATAGGGTTAAGATTAGGGCCCCATTTATGGGAAGGATGTGGAGGCACTGGAAGGGGTGCAGAGGAGGTTAACCAGGATGTTGCCTGGTATGGTAGGAAGATCATATGAGGAAAGGCTGAGGCACTTAGGGCTGTTTTCATTGTATAAAAGAAAGTTTAGGGGTGACTTGATAGAGGTGTACAAGATGATTAGGGTTTTAGATAGGGTTGACCATGAGAACCTTTTTCCACGTATCGAGTCTGATATTACGAGGGGACATAGCTTTAGATTAAGGGGTGGTATGTATAGGACTGATGTTAGTGGTAGATTCTTTACTCAGCGAGTCGTGAGTTCATGGAATGCCCTGCCAGTAGCAGTGGTGAACTCTCCCTCTTTATGGGCATTTAAGCAGGCATTGGATAGGCATATGGAGGAAAGTGAGCTAGTGTAGGTTCGGTGGGCTTGGATCGAAACAACATCGAGGGCCGAAGGGCCTGTACTATGCTGTATTTTTCTATGTTCTATATTCTATCTCACGGAATACAGGGGAAACTAGTGAATTGGATACAGAAGTTGCTCAAAGGTAGAAGACAGAGGGTGGTGCTGGATGGATGTTTTTCAGACTGGAGGCCTGTGACCAGTGGAAGGATCGGTGCAGGGTTTGCTGCTTTTTGTCATTCATGTAAATGATTTGGATGCGAGCATAAGAGGTACAGTTAGTAAGTTTGCTGATGACACCAAAATTTGAGGTCTGGTGAACAGCGAAGAAGCTTACCTCAGATAACAATGGGACCTTGACCAGATGGGTCAATGGGCTGAGAAGTGGCAGATGGAGTTTCATTCAGATAAATGCGAGGTGCTGCATTTTGGGAAAGCAAATCTTAGCAGCACTTAATGGGAAGGTCCGAGGGAGTGCTGCTGAACAAACAGACCACGGAGTGCAGGTTCATGGCTCCTTGAAAGTGGAGACACAGGTAGATAGGAGAGTGAAGGAAGTGTTTGGGATGCTTTCCCTTATTGGTCAGAGTTTTGAGTACAGGAGTTGGGAGGTCATGTTACATCTGTACAGGACATTGGTTAGACCACTGTTGGAATATTGCGTGCCATTCTGGTCTCCTTCCTGTCGGAAAGATGTTCGAAACTTGAAAAGGTTCAGAAAAGATTTACGAGGATGTTGCCAGGGTTGGAGGATTTGAGCTCCAGGGAGAGACTGAACAGGCTGGGTCTGTTTTCCCTCGAGCGTCGGATGTTTACAAAATGATGAGGAGCATGGATAGGATAAATAAACAAAGTCCTTTCCCTGGTGTGGAGGGTCCAGAACTAGAGGGCATGGTTTTGGGTGAGAGGGTAAAGATATAAAGGAGACCTCAGGGGCAAATTTTTCACGCAGAGCATGGTACGTGCATGGAATGAGCTGCCAGAGGAAGTGGTGGAGGCTGGTACAATTGCAACATTTAAAAGGTATCTGGCTGGGTATATGAATAGGAAGGGTTTGGAGGGATTTGGGCTGGATGGTGGCAGGTGGGACTAGATTGGGTTGGGATATCTGGTCGGTATGGACGAGTTGGACCGAAGGGTCTGTTTCTGTCCTGTACATCTCTCTGACTCTATCACTCTAACATCACCTAACCACAAGAGAAGTTAACTCTGATTTCGTAACAGACAAGAACTTCAGTGCAGACAGTTCATCAAAGCAACTTTGATACGATAGCCACTATGGTCAACTAATGGGGACAATTTAGCCAGTTAGAGAAGGAACGGGATCTTTTCTATTAAGCACCAAATAATCTTCGACAAATGTAACGAGTACAATAGTCTAGAATCTTTATACCTACATTCATAAAATGGACGTAATCGCTGAAAAGATCGTGATGATGATAAAAAAGTGAAAGGAAATTAACAGAATATTTACGCAGATGAGAAAGGGAACTGGCTCTGGTTATCAGGTTGAAGAGTAACTAAATGTGAGGATAGGACTATGCCAAATGATATGAATATTTCACTGAACAATGGAAACAGTGAGTAGGGTCATGTCACATCAAGGTTCCATATTGATCAACTGGTAAAGGTGCTGATTATTGAAACTAAACTTTAGTGAGACAAGGCATTATTAGAATATTCGAGAGTCTCACGGTGACAAGCAAGGCCAAACATCTAAATGAAATGTTTTCAGCAGCTAGTACATGTTTCGGGATTCACAGTGAACAGAAAAATCATCACTAATTACAAAATTGTCCAGTTTTCATTGAATCATGTAAGACTTACAGTGTGGATAAAAGTCCTCAAACAAAATTCATTCAACAAAAAAGAACATTGTTTGTCATTTATATAAATGAGAATATAGAATCCCTATAGTGTTAACAGGCCATTCAGCCCAAGAGGACCACACCAACCCTCCAAAGAGTAGCCCACCGTGACCCATTCCCGTACCCTATTACTCTACATTTACCGTGACTAACGCACCTAACCTACACATACCTGAACACGATGCGCAATTTAGCATGGCCAATTCACCTAACCTGCACAGCTTTGGACTGTGGGAGGAAACTGGAACACCCAGGGGAAACCCGTGCATGCATGAGGAGAACATGCAAACTCCACACAGACTGTCACCCGACGCAATAATCAAACTCAGGTCCCTGGCGCTGTGAGGCAGCAGTGCGAAACACTGAGAGACCATGCCATCTTAGAATGCATCGTCAGTAAGTTTGTGGATGACGCCAAAATTGGTGGAACTGTAGACAGCGGTTTTTTTAAATTACAGAGGGATCTTGATCAAATGGGTCAATGGCCTGAAAAATGGCAGATGGAGTTCAGTCTGGATAAATGCCAGGTGCGGCATTTGGCTGCAATAAACCGGGGTAGGCCATGTACAATTAATGGTAAGGCCATGGGCAGTGTTGTGGAATGGAGGGACCGAGTGGTGCAGGTGCTAATTCTTTGTGGTTGTATCACATATAGATAGCATGGTCAAAAAAGTGTTCAGCACACTTGCCTTCATTACTCATTCCTTTGAATATAGAAGTTGAGAGACATGTTGACGTTGTGCAGGACGTTGGTGAGGCATTTTTGGAAATACTGTGTCCAGTTCATCGAGTCATAGAGTCCAACAGCAGGGAGACAGGCCATTCTACCCAAACTGGTCCATGCCAACCAACATTTCCGCCCACACTAATCCCATTTCCCTGCACTTGGCCCATATCCTTTTAAACATTTCCTATCCATTTATTTGTCCAAATACCTTTCAAATGTTGTTAATGTACCCACCTCAACCACTGGCAGCTCCTTCCATATGCGTATCACCCACTGCTAAAAGAAGTTGCCCCTCAGGTTCCCTTTTATTCTGCCCCATCTAACCTTAAACTGTTGCTGTCCAGTCCTCGAATCTCCAGCCCGGGAAAAAAGACTGAGTGCATCACCCTATCATTGCCTCTCATGACCTTATACACTTCTATAAGATCCCCTTCAGTCTCCCACACTCGAAAGAAAGATGTCCCAGCCATTTCAACCTCTCCCTGTAACTCAGACCATTGCGTCCTGGAAATATCTTTGCAAATTTCTTCTGCACTCTTTCAAATGTAATAACATCCTTCCTATAACAAAGTGACCAAAGCTGAACACAATATTCAAACTGCAGCCTCACCAATGTCCTGCACAACTGCAACATAACTTCCCTACCTCTATACTCAATGCCCTGACTGATGAAGGCCAGTGTTTCAAAAGCCTCCTTCACTGCCCGGTCTACCTGGGACTCCACTTTCAGAGAGCTGTGCACCTGAACTCAAAGTGTCTCTGTTCCACTCCACTCCTTAAGGCCCAGCATTCACCATGAAACTCCTCCCTTGATTTAACTTTCCAAAATGCAAGCCCTCACACTTATCTATATTAAACTCCATTTACCGTTTCTCAACCCAGCAGATCATGGTCTTGCTGCAATTTGTGATCACCTTCCTCACTGTCCACGATTCTGCCTACTTCAGTACTTACTGATCATACCTTATACATCCTCATCCAAATCATTGATATAGATAACCAACAGCAGTTCTGCTCCAGTTCCAGGATGGATGTGATTAAGCTGGAGAGGATTCAGAAGAGATTTCCCGGGATATTATTGGGTATGGAAGGTTTGAGATCTATAGAAAGGCTGGATCGGCTGGGATCTTTTTCACTATTGTTGTTATTGCAGGTTCTTGATGCCATACCCTGTTGAATACAGCCGTGATGCCAAGGGATGTCCATCTCCCATCCCCTCTGGAATTCAGCTCAACTGTCCATGTTTGACCCAAGGCTGTAATGGGGTCAGGAGCTGAATGGCCCTGGGGGAACCCAAGCTGGGCATCACTGAGCAGGTTATTGGTGAGCAGGTGCTGTCTGATAGTCCTGTTGTTGGGAGATTGTGCTGGAGGACAATTCTGCTGCTCTTGGTGGCCTATAGCGCCTCATGGATATCTAGTCTTGAGTTGCTAGATCTTTTGAAGTCTGTCTCATTTAGCACGATGGAGGGTATTCTCAACATTAAGGTGAGACTTTGTCTTCACAAGGGGAGTGCGGTGGTCGCTTTTACGAATGTATCTGCAGCTGGCAGATTGGGAAGGATGGGATCAGGGATGTTTTGACACTGCCTCTCCAGGTTATTCACCTATCCTGCCCACTGCAGGGGTCTGTGGGCAAGCACCTCAATATTCCTGTCTTCCTCCGAGCTTCCTGGTGTCCTACCATTCCCTGAGGATTTATATAAATGATCTGGATGTGAACATGGGGGTAGAGTTAGTACGTTTACAGATGGCACCAAAATTGAAGATGTAGAGGACAGCGAAGAGGGTTACCTCAGTGCACAATGGGATCTCGATCAGATGGGCCAATGGGCCGAGGAGTGGCAGATGGTGTTTAATTTAGATAAATGTGAGATGCTGCATTTTGGAAAGGCAAATCAGAGCAGGACGTATATACTTAGTGCTAAGGACCCAGGGAGTGTTCCTAAATAAAGAGACCTTAGAGTGCAGGTTCATTGCTCCTTGAAAGTGCAGTCGTACTAGATAGGATAGTGATGAAGGCATTTGGTATATTTTCCTTTATTGGTCAGGGTACTGAGTACAGGAGTTGGGAGGTCATTTTGCAGCTGTACAGGACATTGGTTAGGCCATATTTGGAATATTGCGTGCAATTCTGGTCTCCTTCCTATTGGAAGGATATTGTGAAACTTGAAATGGTTCAGAAAAGTTTTACAAGCGTGTTGCCAGGTTTGGAGGATTTGAGCTGGAGGGAGAGGCTGAATAGGCTTGGGTTGTTTTCCCTGGAGCATCGGAGGCTGAGGGGTGACCTTAGAGATGTTTATAAAATCATAAGGGGCATGGATAGGATAAACAGACAAAGTATTTTCCCTGGGGTGGGGGAAATCCAGACCCTACCCATGCCCCTAACCTAACACTATGGGCAATTTAGTAAGGCCAATTCACCTGACCCGCATATCTTTGGACTGTGGGAGGAAACCGGAGCACCCAAAGGAAACCAACGCAGACACGGGGAGAATGCGCACACTCCACACAGTCAGTCGCCTGAGTCGGGAATTGAACCCAGGTCTCTGGCGCTGTGAGGCAGCAGTGCTAACCACTGTGCCACCGTGCCACCCACGGTGGCACAGTGTATGGAATGAGCTGCCAGTGGAAGTGGTGGAGGCTGGTACAATTACAGCATTTAAAAGGCATCTGGAAGGGCATATGAATAGGAATCTGGAAGGGCATATGAATAGGAAGGGTTTGGAGGGATATGGACCACTTCAGGAAAATAGCATTAGATTTATTTGGGATAACTGGTCGACATAGACGAGTTGGACCAAAGTGCCTGTTTCCGTGCTGTACATCTCTATGACTATATGATTCTGTGAGGATTCTCTTGTTAAAAATCGCACAACAACAACATATTGTCAACAACATTTATTTGGAAGTACAAGCTTTTGCAGTGCAGCTCCATCTTCAGGTCGCTACTGGGGCAGGATCAGAGGAGACAGAATTTATAGTAAAAGATCAAAGTGCCATACAACTGATACAATGTATTAAACAAACATTGATGTTAAGTCTTTCATCTTTTAGAATGGGTTGCAGGGTTTGGTTCATTAATATGTAAATCCAAGAACGTTTTTCAATCACATTCCCGAGATAACTGAAGGTTTTATTGAAAAAGGTGACATCTCGGCTCAGACAATGTAGTAAAGGTACAAGGTGTCAAGTTGGAGTCTGTGTGTACCCCAAGCTTGAGTCATATTAGTTCTACTTCCGAAGGAAGAATTTATAAAATGTCACATGGACTGACTGCATCCAGATTGTGTTTTTTTTTAACAAAATCAAATCCAAATATACATCTGCAAATGCAAATGCATCCCATAGACTGACCAACGTGTGTGTGTGTGTGTGTGTGTTTGTGTGTGTGTCTGTCTGTGTGTGTGTGTGAGAGAGAGAGAAGGAGTGCAAGAGTGTGTATGTGTGTAGAACGCAGCGTGAGAGGCTGTGAGTGTGCATGCGTGTGTGTGAAAGAGAGGGAAAGAGTGTGCGTGCGGAAGAGAGGGAGAGCGAATGTGAGTGTGTGTGTGGAAGAGAGTGAGAGAGTGTGTTTGTGCATGGTCAGGAGGGTAAGAGTATGTGAGCATGTGCATGTGTGTGAATGTGTGTGTGTGTTTGTGAGAGAGCCCATGTGAGTGTGAGAGTGTGACCATTTGGAAGTGTGTGTGTGTGTGTGTGTGTGTGTGTGTGTGTGTGTGTGTGTGTTTCTGTGTGTATAGTATAGTGGCGTCACCTGTAGTGTGATATGAACCCAATATCATGGTTGAGACTGTGTGACATATTCCCTTGTCTTATTCTATTTCTCAAAGTACATCACCTCACTGTGACCAGGATAGGGGAGGGGAGGGAAATATATCCCTAGTGGTGGGGTCTGGTTGGAGGTGGCTGATATGACGATGGACGATACGATGTATATGGAGGTTGGTGGAGTGGTAGGTGAGGACCAGTGGGGTTCTGTCCTGGTGGCGATTCGATTGGTGGGGCTCCCCTCCCCTATCAGCATTCTGAAAAGACCACTCCCTCCGTGACTCCCTCGTCAGGTCCACACCCCCCTCCAACCCAACCTCCACTCCCGGCACCTTCCCCTGCAACAGCAAGAAATGCAAACCTTGCGCCCACACCTCCCCCTTTACTTCCCTCCAAGACCCCAAGGGATCCTTCCATATCCGCCACAAATTCACCTGCACCTCCACACACATCATTTACTGCATCCGCTGCACTCAATTTGGCTTCCTCTATATTGGGGAGACAGGCCGCCTACTTGCGGAACATTTCAGAGAACACCTCTGGGACACCCGGACCTACCAACCCAACCGCCCCGTGGCTCAACAGTTCAACTCCCCCTCCCACTCCACCAAGGACTTGCAGGTCCTTGGACTCCTCCATCGCCAGACCATAGCAACACGACGCCTGGAGGAAAAGCGCCTCATCTTCCGCCTAGGCACCGTCCAACCACAAGGGATGAACTCAGATTTCTTCAGTTTCCTCATTTCCCATCCTCCCACCTTGTCTCAGTCCCAACCCTCGAACTCAGCACCACCTTCCTAACCTGCAATCTTCTTCCTGACCTCTCCGCCCCCAACCCCCACTCTGGCCTATCACCCTCACCTTATCACCCTCACCTTAACCTCCTTCCACCTATCGCATTTCCAATGCCCCTCCCCCAAGTCCCTCCTCCCTACCTTTTATCTTAGCCTGCTTGGCACACTTTCCTCATTCCTGAAGAAGGGCTCATGCCTGAAACGTCGATTCTCATGCTCCTTGGATGCTGCCTGAACTGCTGCACTTTTCCAGCAACACATTTTCAGCTCTGATCTCCAGCATCTGCAGCCCCCCCTTTCTCCTACACCAATAAAGATGTTGTTTACTCAGAAGAGCATCTCCTATATCTACATCATCACAATTAGGTTAGTACTTCCCAGTTTGTTTCAGCATATCTTACCCTGTGTGAAAGTAATACATTTTTCAGGTCATTTCGATTTTTCTCAAGAAGGTAACTCAATAATCCATCTCAATTTTTGACAGCTTCCTGATTGTCGAATTTAACTTGAGGAATGTCCAGTTCAGAACCCTCTCAATTCGGTCCTCCCCTCTGTGTTGTAATCATTAACGCCTTCTCCTCTTACTATCCTTCCCTGTCCAAATCCCTTTTGAGCGTATTTGCGTGATACAGTCGGTGAGGGTCCTTCCTGTCTGGAGTCCCCATCAAGTCGTTAATCTCACTCAATTTCCTTTCGATTCGATAAGGTCCATTAAACCTTGCGTTTAAAGGTTTACCTATTACTGGAAATAAGACTAATGAATTATCCCCGATTGCAAAATTGCGAATCTTTGATTTCTCCTCTGCTTTCTGTTTTATTGCGTGCTGTCCCACCAACTACCCAACCCTGTTCAATCGTTCTGTAAAATTTGTCCAAATGTGTGGTCTCTGAATCCTGACTTACTAACTGTTCAACTGAATTTGGTCGTTTCATTTGCTACATCTCTGATCGCAAAAAGCACCAATGGAATTCCCTTCTCCCCATCATCTGATGGTCCTGACTATAAGACTTCAGCATGGTCTTTCATGTCCAATGGCAACTTTCTGGCAGGTACGCAGTAGATTGGCATTGTTTTATTCCTCAGCTGTCCATAACTTCTTTGAATCATCTTGATGTGAAGCTTGACCCGTGATCTGACTGTGTCCCTATTGGTAGTCCGTATCTTGTGAAAAAATTGAGTAATTCCTCTCCAACCCTTTTAGCTGTGATGTCATGTAATGGAATAGCTTCGGGAAATCTAGTCAATACACCTAATATCGTTAACAAATACTGATTCCCACTTTCTGTTTGAGTTGGGGACCTATCAGTAAAGACTCTTGTGAAAGGTTCCTCAACTGCTGGAATAGGTATTAAAGGTGCAGGATTTATTGCTGCCTGTAATGTTCCGATTAGCTAACATGTATGACACATCTGGCAAAATTCAGCTCCTTCCTTCTGTTGTCCAGGCCAGGAAAAATGTCTTTCTATTTTAGCCTGTGTTTTCCTCCAAGAGGTAGCTCTTGGGCCACGCGCAACACCTCCTTTCGATATCCCACTGGCTTTTCAACTAGAGTAGGCAGCACACCTACCAGTGAATCAGCGATATCATTCGCAAGGAAAAACTGTATTCCTGGGTTGGGAGTTTGTCCAGTACTCCTACCACAAATTCTCCACTCCTCTCTGGACTCTCTCGCCTCACTTAACATAACTGAGCACGTTTTGTCCCACCATGAATTCCTGTTACCAATTCCTTTTCTGGTAATAGTCCCACGGGAATGCATTTCTCCTCATTTTGCATTACAGACTGAGATGATCGTGCCCTTTAATACTGGAATCTCTTTACCTGCTGCTCCTAGCCTATGTGAATAAACTTTACCCTCGCATGTATATTTTTAAGGAGATCTGGCACTTCCTCCTTCACCAACTTCCAATCACCGTGTACACTCTGGTATAGCTTCCATTGTGCTTTCTGTTACCATGCCAACAAAACTTCCAGGCTTGTCAGGTTGTCCTACACCTGGCTTTCTCCCATCTCACCAACACTGCGATTTCATGTGGCCCACTTTATTGCAGTGAAAACACTGGAGCATTTAACGTTCTGTGTTCCCCTCAAGGGTCTCTTTTTAACCCTGTGGGAAATTATCCTTACGATCGTCACTGAGATCTATCTTCCCCTTTCGGCGAGAGGATTTCTCTTTGCCCCAGTTTCTATCCCTCATGGACTGGAACAGATTCTGGAAGCCAAACTGAGTTTTACGGCCCAGCTCATAACCATCAGCCACTTCAGCTGCTAACCTTGCTGTTTTAACTCGCTTCTCTTCCGCACGAGTTTGTGCTGCTTCAGGCAGTGATTTTTTTAAAAATTCCTCCAAAATAATTGTGTCGTAGGTTTGCTCGGTTTTTAACGCTCTTACCCACCTCCGAAATTTACTTTGCTTCATCCTTCCAAATTCCATATGGGTTTGACTATGGTCCCTCCTTATGTTCCTGAAACATTTATCTATAGGCTTCTGGCCACTTCATTTGTTTAGCGACCTTTTTAAATGAGATGAAAAAGTCTTCCACATCCTTCACATCAAATATAGGCAATGCTTAAACATACTTAAACAGTTTCTCATCAGGGTTTGGATTGCCATGGGTTTGCTCCTCCTCACTCTCTCCCTCACTAGAATAACCTTCAGACGTCACCTCCATCCTTTTAAGCTGATGCTCCTTTCTAAGTATCAGTTTCTGAAGTTCAAACTCTCTCTTTTGCTTTCTCTTCCTTTTTTAAACATAACTCAGACAATTTCATTTCTGCTGCCCTTACCTTATCTCTCACCTCTAGTTCAAGTTGCTTCATTTCCAACTGCATTTTTGCCAACTCTACAGATCCTGATGGTGTTTCCAGCAAGGTTAAATGCTGAGCTATTGCTGTAACCATCTCATCATTCCTCACGGTAGGAGGTATCTCCAACTCCAGCCTGTCTGCTCATTCCCACAGCTTGGCCTTAACTACCTTTTGGAAAACCAGCAAGGTCACTTCTTCCACCTTCCAAAAACTCTTGGTGACTGAGTTGGTGCCATTGCTATCCCAAGCTCTGTTTACCCAACCAAATAAACATTCCGAATAAAGACACTAACACCTACCACTCACTGTCTGCAAGTCCAAACCATTCGAATCCCAAATCCCAATTCGGAACTACAAACAAATCTCACAAAGAGACCCCAATCTGTTATAGACTAGGCCCAACACCTCAAAACATTCTTAAGCAGATAGTCCAGTCCATGACGTTGCTATTTGTTCAGGTAAGTGTACACTGGATATTCCTGGAGTGAATTAGCTGATTCAACTGCCAAGTTAGTGTGATGGTGTTGGAGATGCTGTTCCCAATCCGGACTGACTGAGCTCTTCCAGTCAGGAAGCCCAGGATCCAGTTACAGAGGGAGGTATTCAGGCCCAGCAGACTCAGCTTTCCAATCAGGTGCTCGGAAGTGATGGCGTTAAATGCCGACCTGAAGTCGATGAACGATAATCCGATATAGGTGTCCTCCTTCTCCAGGTGTGTGAGGGCCAGATGGAGGGTGGTGGAAATGGCATCATTTGTTGAGCAGTTGGGTCAATGCGTGAACTGCAGGGTGTCGAGTGAGGGGGGCAGCAGGGTCTCAATATTCCTCACCACAAGCTTCTCAAAATACTTCATGATGATGGGTGTTAGTGCAATGGGGCAGTAGTCGGTGAGACAGGAGGCTGAAGACATCTTCAGCATAGGGACAATGGTAGCAGCCTTGAAGCATGGTGGAACTATGGTGCAGCTCAGGGAGTTACTGAAGATGTCTGTGAGAACATCCGCCAGTACATCGGAGCATCCTCTGAGCACTCTGCCAGCGATGTTGTCTGATCCTGCGGCTTCTGTGAGTTGACTCTGCATAGGGTTTCCCTCATATTGGCCGTAGGAAGGCACAGCACCTGGACATTTTGAGGGGGAATGGACTTTCTCAATGCCACGTGGTTTTTTTCTTGCCTCAAACTGTGCGTGAACAAAGGCAGACTTCCACACAATTTCCCAATGGAAAACTGCATCGATGGAATTGGGAAAGCCAGGTTTCTTACTGAAATGGCTTGGAGGTAAGGATACCCACTGAGCTGCAGAGTCTTTATCCAATCAGATGGCTTTCTTCAATGCAAGAATTGGCATTCTCGCGAGATGGTGTTCCCAACATTTTCCATGGAGCTAATCAATCACGTGATAGTCAGTTCTGTTGTTGTGTAGTTTATGTTAATGTCCAGCATCTGTTAGCAATACTTGGAATAATTAGAAGCTTTATTTAGAAAATTACATTCAGCTGAGTTACTGATACACCTTACCAAAATTGAAAATCACACAACATCAGATTATGGCCCAACAGGTTTAATTGGAAGCACAGGTTTAATTGGAATTGTGTGCTTCCAATTAAACCTCTTGGAGTATAACCTGGTGTTGTGTGATTTTTAACTTTGTACATCCCAGTCCAACACCGGCATCTCCAAATCATACCAAAATTGAATTTGCAAAAGCCCAGTTAACCTACTGAGGGCATATGGGAGGGCAAGAGAAATGCTGCCAGACCAGGAAAAGTACAAGCTTTCATGGAATTCCCTCGCCCGAAAACCAAATGATAACATAGACCATAGAACAGTACAGCACAGTACAGGACCTTCAACTCCTGACATTGTTCTGAGTTTATGAGATTTTTGGAATGTGTGGTTCTTTGTAAATTTTTGCCAAACTGCATCCCTACAGCTGCCCGACCGATCCAGTCATTATTTGTAAATGTGATCGGGAGAGTGCTGGACAGCGTTTGAAAGACTGGGAGCTATTGTGATCAAAGACCCACTGTTGGTTGCCCCTAATGTCCCTGAACCCAGAAAGGCTGCAATCAATGCATGTGACATGGGGGGGGGGGTGCGGTCTGATGACAACATGTGAAGCCTGTTGGATTGGAAACCGTTTTGAACTCATGCCCATCATGGATACAGACAACCATGAGTACGTACTGATCATACTTCGGAAGGCAATGGCCCAGAGGTGTTTTCACTAGACTGTTCACCCAGAGACCCAAGTAATGTTCAGGGGACATGGGTTTAAATCCCACCCTGGCAGATGGTGTAATTTGTACTCAGTAAAATCTGAAATTCAGAGTTTAATGATGACCATGAATCCATTGTCGACTGTTGGAAAACCCCATCTGGTTCCCTAATGTCCTTTAAGAAAGGAATCTTCCATCCTTACTCGGTCTGGCCTACATGTGACTCCAGACCCGCAGCAAAGTGGTTAACTCTTAACTGCCCTCTGAGAAATTCAGGATGGGCAGTAAATGCTGATCTGGCCAGTGCTGCCCTCATCCCAAAAATGAATGAGTAAACAAAGTTCCTTGGCATTTCCAGTTTAAAAGAGTTCATTTCACCAAAGAGAATCATTGCAGTGTGTGTGTGCGCAAGAGAGAGAGACTGTATGTGTGCGTGTGTGTGTGTGAGAGAGAGAGCCTGTGTGTGTGTGTGCGTGTGTGTGTGAGAGAGAGACTCTGTGTGTGTGTGTGAGAGAGAGAGACTGTGTATCTGTGTGTGTGTTAGAGAGAGACTGTGTGCGTGTGTGTGAGAGAGAGAGAGACGGTGAGAGAGAGAGTGTGTGTTAGAGAGAGTGTGTGCGTGTGTGTGAGAGAGAGAGACTGTGTGTCTGTGTGTGTATGTGTTTGTGAGAGAGAGAGCAAGAGACTGTGTGTATGAGAGAGAGTGTATGTGCGCGCGACTGTGTATGTGCTTATGTGAGGGAGAGAGAGCAAGATAATGTGTGAGAGATTGTCTGTGCATATGAGGACGAGAGAAAGAGAGATAGACTGTGTGTACGACTGTGTGTGTATGTGAGTGTGTGAGAGAGAGGGAAACGACGTGTGTGTGTGAGAAGGAGAGAGAGAGAGAGACTGTCTGTGCATGTGTGATTGCACCTGACAGAGAGAGAGAGAGAGACGGTCTCTGTATATATATGTGAGTGAGTGTGAGAGAGAGAGAGAGAGAGAGAGAGACTGTCCGTGATTGTGTGATTGCGCCAGTTACAGAGAGACTGTGTGTGTGTGTGTGTGTGTGTGTGTGTGTGTGTGTGTGTGTGTGTGTGTGTGTGTGAGAGAGAGTGGGGCACACAATGTGTGTCAGACTGTTTGTGTATATGTGTGGAAGGGATACATTTACATTTTCTCTTCACGAACGAAGTGCAGTAAGTAGTTTTATATTTTCATTGAGTAATATTATTTCATAATAAATCAATATTTTTGAAAGAAACCTGATCAATGGCTCATTTTATTTCAAGCCTAATATGGGAATAGGTTTTAATTGTCTGTATCAGTATCTGGGTCAGACAATGAATGATGCTGTACTGTGTGACACGCCTCCCATCTTGGCCATAACAACATGGATTGAATATTTATTAACAAATTTACTTTCATCAATTGTAACAAAAAGGAAAACAACGTTATGCTGATTTTTCACAGATTGAGGTATGAATAGAATCGCACGGCCAATCATGCCAATGTCCACTGCAGGAAGTCACCACACAGTCTTCTTCATAACTTTCATGGCCATTCGGCTGACTGCTGTCCCAACACCTGAAAGAGGAGAGAACATGGAACAGAATCAATGGACTGCTCAATATTACATTTCATTTCAGAACTTTCTCTGATACAGACAAGAGTTTCTCCTGGAAACTGAGGGTTCTCTGACAAAAACCGGAACTGGGGTGGGGGGGGGGGTGGGGGTGGAATTCACCACATATAGAAGGTATGTTCTTGTAAAGTCTCTGCATGAGTTGGGATATGGCAAGGAATGTGGGAGAACGATGGAGAAATCGAGTGAGGGCTTCCTGGACCCCAGAAACAACAAGTTGCAATTTCTAACTAAATTCCAGAGTTTGAGGTGAGGTTCTTGCTCATGGACAGCATAAGACATTATTAACGAGGATTATCACTCATTATTACATAATGTCACCTCATTAACACACAGGTAGGATTAGGCACATGCTGTGTAGGAACGAGATGTCGGGGTTTCTGGTATAAAGTGCCAGCAGCTGCCTGGTGTCTCCAGAAAGCTGCTTACTCCTCTGGCCCTCTATTCTGTACACCCAGTAATATCATCTCAGGGCTCCCTCCCTGGGCCACAGGCTCACACAACTCATGGCCAGGGAGATTAACATCCCACACACAGCAGCTCCACAGCACCATCGTGACGCACCTCTGATCCACTTCCTTTCCACTCATCAGAATGCTACAGCAAGGACACTCGACATGGAGGACGCACACACTCAGCTCCGAGAATGGAGTAGGCCGCATCAAGTCTAAAGGGACGAGGCTTCATTTCCATCAAGGAAGGCATCCTTCAGTCAGGGTTGGGGGGTAGGAGGTGAATCCCAGTACAGTGAGGCAAGGACAGCCCCTGGTATCAGTCCAGGGGCTTGGATATAGTCAGTCAGGGCAAAGCACCAAACACTGGTCATCCTGTTTTGGCTCTTTCTGTCCTATTATTGTCTGCTTTCTCTTGGAATGAGGGAAAGGAAGAAATGAAGATGAATGTGGCTGGCACAATTGTTCGTATTGGAGCAGGCTGAGGGAAAATGGTTAGGTCTTCTGAGTGAGTAAGCGGACAGTACTGAGGCTCCGCAGAGTTAGTGATGTGGGCTGACAGAATGGGGGAGTGAGGGAGGGAAGACGTTGCATGCAATAGTGAGATTTGTAGAGCATGAGCCTTTTTGGGAGGTGTGTAATAGAGAGTGTGAGGGAGCTGAAAGAAGGTGGCTGGACCCGTCCTGACAAAGTGGAGAAGGTCATAGACCTTCATCATCCAGCTCTGGGCCAAAGGTGGACAGGCAGGAGGCTGGAAGAACACAGCAAGCCAGGCAGCATCAGGAGGGAGAGAAGGCAATGTTTCAGGTAGAACCCTTCTTCAGGATTCAAGGCAGACAGACAGCGCTTGAACAAGGGCAGGGTGGACTTTGGAGGAGAGTGCCAGTGCTAGGGATTCGAGATTTCCTAAAAGTGGGAAGCATTACCAACTACAGCATGCAAAAGATCCGGGCTCACTTTGGATAAAGGAGTGAGTTTGTGACAATAGCAGGAAAAAAGTCACTGATCCATGCAGACAGACCGTGACACAAATGAGATTGGGCCAAAATATGGGGAAGATCCAGCCCTGTGTGTTCATCCCACAGAAACATTAATTTTCAATGACAGCTCTTTCGTGCATTGGTACTAACAGCAGTTACTTTTCCCTCGACTCATAAAACTCTGACTGTTAAACTGTTAAAATAATAAAATGCAGAGCCAAATTCTTAATCGTCAATTGACTGGATTCAAGTGGAAACTCCAGGTTTGATTTCTCCTCACAGTGCTGAAATGGGACTGACTTAAATATGAAGCCATGGGAGAATCCAAACAGTAAATACAAAGAGATTGATCCAGCAATAATGACAGTGCCCAGGAAGAGTACAAGCAAGGTCAACAACGATACAATGGTGACCTTTGACCTTTGTGTCAGTGAGAATGTGGGAGATAGATTAGTACAGCACAGCACAGGCCCTTCAGCCCTCAATGTTGTACCGACGTTTATCCTAATCTAAGATCAAACTAACGAACATACCCTTCATTTTGCTATCGCCTATGTTCCTAATCAAGAGTAGCTTAAATATCTCTAATGTATCTGACTTTACTCCCACCGCTGGCAGTGCTTTCCACACACCCACCACTCTCTGTGGAAAGAACCTGGACTGAATGGTCTGTTTCTGTGCTGTACATCTCGATGACTCTATGAACTCTGACGACTCTCCTAAACTTTGTCCCAAGTTAAAAACCACACAGCACCAGGTTTTTGTCCAACAGGTTTAATTGGAAGCACACTAGCTTTCAGACCGATGTCCCAGTCCAATACCAGCATCTCCAAATCAAAACTTTGTACCAATCACCTTAAAATTATCCCTCCTCATGGTAGCCATTTCTTCCCTGGGAAAATGTCTCAAGCTGTTCTCTCTATCTAAGCCTCACATCATCATGTACATCTCTATCAAGTTCCCTCTTGTACTATTTTTGCGATAATGGGAAAAGTTTTCTTCAAAAGACATGCCCTCCAGTCCAGGCAGCATCCTCTGCACCCTCTCTCAAGCTTCGTCATCCTTCCTATAATGAGTTGAGCAGAACTGAAGATAATATTCCAAGTGTGGTCTAACCTTGGTTCCATAACGCTCCAGCATGACCTTCCGGCTCTTAAACTCAATCCCCCTGTTAAAGAAAGCCAACACCCCATTTGTATTCTTACCCATCCGACCAACTTGGGTTCAGATTGATTCCTTCCAGCATCCAGAAGCAGTTGCTCCCACATGGAAGGAAGGATCTGGATAGGGATGAAGCCAAGGAATTCTCACTTTGAAGAAGTATCATGTGCCAACTCACGGGCACCATCCACCAGTTCAGATAAACTCGAAAGGAAATGGTCAGTTTTCCAGGCCTCTATTCCCACTTTCCCTGGTCTGTCCGGGTTCCTCTGGAAGTCAATAGCCCAGAGACGTTCGAACAATGAAATGTATTTCATGCTCTTTCTTAACGCAACATAATAGATGGAAAAACTGCAAAAATCTTACCCAAAGAATGCTTCCAATGAAAATATTTATATGGAGTTGATGGAAGATCATACCAGACCAGGCATTTCTCCCCACCCCCACCCTCCTCTAGCTTATCTCTCCACGCTTCAGGCTCTCTGCCTTTATTCCTGATGAAGGGCTTTTGCCCGAAACGTCAATTTCACTGCTCCTTGGATGTTGCCTGAACTGCTGTGCTCTTCCAGCACCACTGATCCAGATACTGTATCTACCCCCACCCCAGCCAAACCTAATTACTTCCTGACCCCACTGTTACCCAATCACCCACCTCACCTCACCTACCCACTCACCTATTCACCAGCACACATTTCAAGACACAGGTTGGTGCAACATCAAGGAATTAGCGGCCTGTAATGCGCTATGATGCTCGATGTTCTATGTTATAATCTAACTCAGGCTGAAACATACACAAAATCTCGTTATCACAGCTCTCTGTGATAAGGAGCTCCAAAGAGTCTCCACTCTCTGAGAGAAGAGATTCCTCCTCATCTCAGTCTTAAATTGGTACTCCTCCTTTCTCAGACTGTGCACTGTGGTTCTAGACTCTCCCATGAGGGAAACAGCATCTCAGCATATAACCCATTAAACCCCGTAACAATCCGATACGTTTCAATGCGATCACCTCTCACTCACCTAAACTCCAGTCAATTCGAGAATCTTCAACCATAACAAAGTGTGTCTCTATCTATCTGTAATATCCTGAAAACCTCGATTAGATTACCCCTTAACCTTCTAAATTTCAGAGAGTACAAGGTCCCATCTGTCTAACCCCTCCTCACCATGGGTGGCACGGTAGCACGGTGGTTAGCACTGCTGCCTCACAGTGCTCGAGACCTGGGTTCAATTCCTCACTCATGCGACTGTCTGTGTGGAGTTTGTATATTCCCCCCGTGTCTGCGTGGGTTTCCTTCAGGTGCTCCGGTTTCCTCGCACAGTCCAAAGATATGCAGGTTAGATAAATAGGGCATGCTAAATTGCCTGTAGTCTTAGGGGAATGGGTGGGTTGTGCTTAGGCAGGTCGGTGTGGACTTGTTGGGCCGAAGGGCCTGTTTCCACACTGTAAGCAATCTAATCATAACTTAACCCTTGAATTCCAGATTTGACCTCTGTAAACCTGTTTTGTACCCCTCCAGGGACAAAACACCTTCCTAAGGTGTGGTGCCCAGATCCATTCACAATAATTCAAGTGGATTACTACAGCACAACATCTGCGTCCCTATACTCCAGCCCTCCTGATATGAAGGCCGTGTGGGTCCTGGTAAATTTTAGACAGATAAGAAAATAACATTCCTCACGGAGGGTGATGATTCTTTGAAAAGTTGGTGAAAACAGACCTTGAATGTTCTGAACACAGAGACAGATAGATTGATTGTTCGTGGAGGAGGGATTGGGGAGGTGGTGCTGGTGAATGGTTACCTGGAGTCAGCAAAAGTATGAAGCAATCTGCCCAGCTGTGATCTGATTGGATAATGGAGCAAACTCCAGGGGCTAAGTGGCCCACTGCAGCTGCTAAATGGGATGTACATCTGAAATAGTGAGTCAGTGCACCCTTCATAAATCATTTCCTTTCACAACAACTTCAGCTTCTTATCCATAACCTAACAGGAAAAACGGAACAAATGATTTGCTCCAAGTGAGACTGCAGTCTGACAAGCAATGAACCGAACGAACAGATTGCTCCAACCTGCTCCTCAGCATTGTTAATGACAACAAGGTGGGCACCCATGGATTCACAGAATGTCTGAGCTTCTTTCCAAGTTGTTTTCTGTGTTGAAAAGTAGTAACGCCTTTGGTTCCCCTGGCTCCACTGGTCGGGCAGTTGGATGTGAAGCAGATCTGTGAGGGTATTGAGATAAACATGAGAAACGGCTGAGGCACAACAGTATCTTACAGATTTCCTTATTTCCTGACATTTTACACGGCAGGCTGCATTTACTGGTTTTCAGTGGTAATATCTCTACCTCTGAACCAGAAGGTCTGGGTTCAGTCCCACCTGCTCCAGAATAATGTCGTCACATCTCTGAGTAGGTAGACTAGAAATGTTTCTATCGGGAACATGGAATAATCGGATTAGCTCTGACCTTACTCCAACTCGGAAATCATGCTTGCTTCATTAAAGAGTCACACTCATCATTTTGGCATAAGTAGCCTCCTGTTATGCTGTAACATTTTTAAATGCTTGAAATTGCTGCAGTTCTCAACAGCGATATAGTCTTCTAAGATATTACTACTCACAAATTTCAGCTATTGTCAAAGCTGATACCATTGTCAAAGATAACAGCTCTCGCAGAGTGACGTACTGCTAAATGTAACAGACAGTAACAAGGACGATGACAGATTTTGGGAAGGCAGAAACAGATTGTGGAATTAGATGGGGACATAACACAAAGGGATTAACAGCTGAGAAGTGTGAAGTGATGCGTTTTGAAAAAAGAAAGAGGAGAAACAACAGAATAAACTATAGAATTTGAAAGTTGATACTGGAACAGAGAGCTGTCGAGTTGCAATCTTTGATGTTTACAGAACAAATTACAGTCATGAAAACATTTAGGATCCTGAAATAGTGCCGGGAAGTTATTTTAAATCTTTCTAAACCAGTTACTCACTCTCACCGAGAATAGCATGTTCAATTTTGGGTCCCACTCTTTTGGAATGACACCCAGCCCTTAAAGATGAAACAGAAGGGATTTACTGGGATGATGTGGGGAAGAGAAATGTTCGTTCCATGGAGTGAGAAGATGAGATTGCTCTCCACCCAGAGAAGATTATGAGGATGATATGTAGGGCTTATGATGAGGATGAGAGAGAGATGAGCAGAGGATATGGAGATTTGTGGTGTGGAGATTAACAAGGAGTGGGAAGAGATAGACAGGGGAAGTGTTAAGGTTGGCGAAACGTCTGTCACTCACAGTGCTATGACCAGCTTCAGTGTCCTGGCTGGAGAGCTGAGTAAATCAAGGTATGATTTTGTAATCCATCGTTGTCCCTAGGCCGCCAGGAAGGCAGTAAAGGATCAGACTGCAGAGCCCCTCAGATAGGAATAGCAGGAAGACCTTCAATCCTTGAGTGCATGAAGAATTGATATTGATGACTCCTAAGAATGAAGACAGATGGGGAAAAAGGATTTGCTGAGATGTTTCCTTTTTAAGCCTCTCTTTGTCCCTTCACTTTATCATCCTCCCTGTAACCCTCCTCTCCCACTCTGTCACCTTTCCTCAACTTCTTTTCCTGTGTTCATGTAAATAAAGGGTACTTTTTAATTGAGTAACGCACTGTGAGAATTGGGTGGAGTGCTGCCTGAGTTTCAAATGTACATTGAAAGGTCCCCCCAGACTGTGGGGGATGAGTTTGGCCATGTTTACCAATGTGATACTGGCAGTGAATCAAAACTGGCAACTTCCCTGAGAACGGCCACAGGAGAGTGAGTGCAGGGAAAGGAACTGAATGGTGGAGATGTATCTTCCCAGTGTAATAGAGTAGAGAGAGTGACTGGGAGTGCAAAAGGAGAGAGATGCGCCCCACACCATGGTGAACAATAGTATTAATGTTTAAAACAGTATTTCAAACATTTTTGCTTCATAAACCAATACAAAGAAATCATGTCCCATTGCTTCATAGGTGGTGATTTCATTTTGAGTTCTTGTTAATTTCCTTTCATTTGTTGTGGGCTGCCCATGTCAGTCACATTACTTCAATGAGTTTGCTACTGCTGGAATTGGAATCATCAGGAAAGAACTGACATTTATATAGCACTGCACGACCCCAGGATGTCTCTAAATGTACTTTAGAAACAATTAATCATAGAAGCCGCCATGACATTTTCCAGTTTGCCAGGTCCCCACAACCTGCAAAAGATGATTACTTCTCATCAAATCTGTACTTTTTAAATTTTTAAAGTAGACTCTTTTAAACGAAATTGGTAACTATGTATCTCATGATTTGCAAGTTAGCTGCAGCTTCAGAAATGCCCAGGTAATAATTACAGGGACAAAGGTAACCAGATGATCCCCTGGTGAAACTTCATTGCCAGTAATTGTTGGGACAATAACCTCACAGAAGCACAGAGAGAACAGCACAGCCTCGGTCTCCAAACCTGGGCTAGAAACAACGGGAAAATCATCATATTGTATCATAGTTGCGAAGGAACGAGGAACAATCGATCTTTGAGCAGAGGTAATCTATTCAGCCCATCAAGTTTGTTCTGCCATTCCACGTGCCCATGGTTGACTTAATAATCCTTAACTAAGATTAGATTACTTACAGTGTGGAAACAGGCCCTTCGGCCCAACAAGTCCACACCGACCCGCCGAAGCGCAACCCACCCATATATATACCCCTTACCTAACACTACGGGGAATTTAGCATGGCCAATTCACCTGACCCGCACATCTTTGGACTGTGGGAGGAAACCGGAGCACCCGGTGGAAACCCACGCAGACACGGGGAGAACATGCAAACTCCACACAGTCAGTCGCCTGTGGCGGGAATTGAACCCAGGTCCCTGGCACTGTGAGGCAGCAGTGCTAACCACTGTGCCACCGTGCCGCCCCAAAACTAAACTTTCCTCTTCTTTTCCCCATAACACTGGATTCCCTCAATGAATGAAAATCGATCTCAGCTTTGACCATTTTTAATCACCCAACTGCGACACCCCTCTGCAGTACAGAATTCCATTGCTTTACAAAGATCAGACAAGAAATTCCTCCCCAGTTCAGTGTTCAATGGGCCAACCCTTGCTCTGAGATAATGTCCTCTCGTGCTGAACGTTTTCACAAGGAGAAGCAACCTCTCCACATCAATCCTGTCAGGTCCCCTGAGAATGTTATATTTTTCAATAAGGTTGTCTCTCATTCTTCTCAGATCCAATGGAACACACTCAACCCACTCAACTACTCCTCATAACACAAGCCTTAGTTCATTTGCTCCATTGCAGAAAGTCTGCTGGCTGGTGAGATGCAGTGTCAGAAACAGCCAAGGGTGAAGCAGGAATTTCCCAGAGCTGTGTGATCACGTTGGTCAAGTGGGTGGGGCCATAGTCAATCTGATGGGCGGCTTGGGGGACAGTGTGGAGGAGTTGAGAAATCTCGGGAACTTGCTCCAGGGTCACTCTTTAGCACAACTCGTGGGGCTTGTTGCTCAAAACTTACCGAGGGTTTTAAATACAAGTAAAACAAAGAGGCTGCATTTCCAAGGCTGGTGTAACATGGACCCAAAGAAGGAATTGCTTCTCAACATATTTACAATTCTCAATTGTGAAGGAGGCATGGTCACTCTGTGAGTATGAACAAGAAAGGAACAAAGAAATGTGGACCATGTTCCTGTTCTTAACCACTTCGTGATGATCCCTTGCTTGACCATACAGCTCTTTACTCTTTCGCTTTGTACTTAGTCACTGAGTTTGGAAATGGGCAGCAATAACGCACACACGCACGGAACTTCATTCAGGTAAGAGTCAATTCCTGCAGGAGAGGCTCTGAGAGAGTCTGAAGGGAATAAAGGAACTGAGGAGATTGTGAGGACTGCAGATGCTGGATCGTTGATGTAGTGTGGTGCTGGAAAAGCACAACAGATCAGGAAGCATCTGAGGAGCAGCAGAATCAATGTTTCGAGCTTCACCCTTCATCAGGACAGTAAAGGAACTGACACAAGGCATTCAAGTGTTTCAGTCAGATCATCACCTATCATGGCCAACCTTCTTTCAAAAGATTGCTTGCCCATTCCAAAGTTTAGTCGAGTGATATTTCTCTGAATTATTTTCAATGCATTTACATCTTGCCTTGAATAAGGTGACCAAACCCAGTTAGTCTTCCAGAAACAATGTCACCCACGTCCTGTTAAGCTGAAGTATTATATGCATATCCCGACTTTGCATTTGATTCTCCTCACAATCAACATTAACAAGAATTAATAATGTTAATCAATAATAACAATCATTCTAAATATTCGCTGTATCTGCAAAATAACCTTTTGCGATTCATGCACTTAGATGCCCACATTCCTCTCCATCTCTGAGTTCTGCTCTCTCTCACCATTTAGGTAAAATATTACAATCTTTCCTATCAAAATGTAAAATGTTGCATTTGCCCACAATATACACCATTTACCAGATCTTTGCCGACTCACTTGACCTACCTATACTCCTTCGGAGCTCCTTAGTTTCTCTTCACAGCTGACTTTCTTACATGTCCCTGTGTCATCAGTAAATGCAGCAATCCTGTCTTCAGTTCCTTCATTCAGACCTTATGAATAATTTGAAGAGCACTGATACTTCAGGACTGATTTCTGTAACACACGATGTGTTGCCAACCACACCATGTTCCACTTATTCACGGATTATTTCCTGTTCACCAGCCAACTTTGACCTGGAAGCAGACCCTTCGGTCGAACTCTCCGTGCTGACCAGCAATCCCAATTTGACGGAGTCCCATTTGCCAGCACTTGGCCCTTATCCTTCCAAGGCCTTCCTGTTCATATACACATCCAGATCCATTTCAGTCTCGGAATTGTACCAGCCTCCACCACTTCCTCTGGCAGCTCATTCCATACGCACACCACTCCCTGCATTACAAAGGTATGATTCAGGTCATTCTTAAATTGTTCCCCTCTCACCCTAAAGCATTACCCTCTGGGCTTGAGCTCCCCCACCCTCAGTCATTCTGCCTAACCAGGCCAATCATGGTATGGACTGAGATTGCTTCATTATTTGATGAGTTGCGAATGATGCTGAACATTGTATTCTAAGCAGCAATGTAGATGCTGGAACACTCATTTCAACATGGAAAAAAGGTATGGTTAAGGATTAATGACTGTGATGCATGAGCCAAATATGTAACTTCACAGACGACAATCGGCAGGTTTAGTGGATATGGGGATCAGAGAGAACTCCTCTTTCACTGGGCGCAGTGGGCTGCAACATCTGCTTGAGAGGTACTATGTTGTTTGATCAGAGCAGTTATTTTAAATACACCAAGTTTTGCAACGGGAATGTCAGCCGAGATTTTGCTTTGAAGTCTATCATGTTCCGAGGCACATTGTTAATAACTGAGAAAAGTAGACAGATTTATTCAAATAGGAACTTTTGGAAATTCCTTTCCAGCTAATCTGGGGTTTCTGACCAATCACTCAGTTTCACCTGGACATGTCAGGAAACTTCAAATTCTCTCAGCTTGTCATAATACAACCATTCTAACGTGTTTCTCCATGTTCCTGAAGCAATGAGACAATGATCCCTACAAATACCTGCTGATGCTGGAAATCTGGAAGAAAAATAGAAATTCAGCAAGTCCCTCAGCATCTGTGTAGAGAAAGCAGAGCTAACGTTTCTTCAGAACTGACGGTAACCAGGAAAAGGTGGTATAGATGCTGAAGGCAGGAGGTTGGTACTGGGGTGGTGGGAGCCGGGGACTGCGGTGTGGAGTGCACAATTGGCAGAGATGCTGCCTACAGAGAGAGAGAAAACAGCCGTTAGACCGACCAAGGGATGGATTGGGGTCAGCCAGAGAGAAAGAACACTTGATTAGAGGGACTATTAGGAGGTAAAAATGGATTGGCTGTAATGAATGCAGCCCAAAATATAACAAGTCAGGGCTGCGGTGGTGGGTAAAGGTCGGAGAAGGTGTTCAAGCCCGAAAATTGTTGAACTTCATATTGAGTCCTGTCGGCTGCAGCGTCCCCAAGCAAGTTCTGTTTTGTCCCTGATCCCTGTTAGATTTTCCAACCATTCTCATCATTACAGTTTCTGTGAAACTGGAGAACCAAATAATGAACGGGGAAAAGAACACTGTGTTCAAACAGGAAAGTAACCAAGATGGAATGTTGTCCCTTGCACATTCAGCTTCAGATGGAGGTGTGAACGAAGCTAATTTTCAGGTTTTATTCATTAAGTTGAAGCCACAAGTGGCTTTAATGAATGTGTCTCAAAAAGTGTCAACATGATCAAAGCTCATAATGAAGAAAGAGGAAAGGGCCAGGAGAAGTGGGACGATAAGGAGGAACGGGGGAAAGGAAGTTCACAGGGGCCGGTGAAAGGGGGAGTGGAGGGGAATGAGAAAGAAGAGAAGGGAGAGGGAGAAAAGAGTGAAGGGTGGGCAGATGGTTGGGGATGAAAGTGGTTCAGGAGGGGAATGGAGGATGTTATTGGAGGGAAAAGTAAAGGGCTGGGCTAGAGGGATGGGGGCAACGCAAACAATTTGGAGGAGAGGGAAAGGTGAGAAGGAAAGTGGACAGCATGTGAAACGTGGGGATTGGTTTTGCTGAAGAAGATGCAGAGTAGAAGTGGGCATGGAGGATACTTGTGGGTTGGGGATTCACAGTGAGTGCAAAGGAGAGGGAAAGGGAGCAGAGGAGGTTGGTGATGGAAAGGCAGTCACTTCCGGTGCTCTGACTGGCTTCAGTAATTCAGGTCGGCCTGGGAAGGAAATTGAAAGACGCGTTTGCAATCTCTCTCCGTCATTTAGACCCGAGTAACAGCTGGGGCTGAGCAACCAGGGCAGGCTGCAAGGGACCTCACTAACAGGAAGACTGTCTGTGTGGGACTGCAATGTTTGAACAAGTACACCATGGGTTAATGAAAGCATCAATGATGTCCCAACAAAATTGGAAAGATACACCTCCCCCTCACAGCGAGCCTGCTCAATCACCCTGCCGTTTCCCGGATTGATCGAAATAAAGGCTGTTTATTGTGTGACATTTTGCCTTGTGACGAGATGTCGAAGCTTTTCATCTTGTATTCACCAAACCAAGGGTATAACAAGCAGACTAGAAACGGAGGAACCGTTTTATACAGACGTACTGATTGATTGGCCCTCTCTTTTCATGGAGGTGAAGCAAGAACAGTTAACTATCAATCGCAATTCCAGGCAGGCCAATGTCTCCAGGAATGCAGCAAAATCTGTTCATTTCCAGGAATGCAGCAAAATCTGTCGTCTCCAGGAATGCAGGAATAATCTGTCATCTGTGGGAATGCGGGAAAATCTGTCGGCTCCAGGAATTCAGGCAAAATTCTGTCATCTCCGGGAACAGAAAAAAAAAACTGTTGTTCCAGGAATGAGGAAAAATCTGTCATGCGCGGGAATGCAGGAAAATCTGACATCTCCGGGAACGTGGGAAAATCTGTCATCTCCGGGAATGCAGGAAAATCTGTCCTCTGCGGGAATGCAGGAAAATCTCTGGGACACCACGTTTTGTTTAAAATGCATACACCTTCAAATTCCTTTTGTCTCCATAAAACAGAGGAGTGATGATGTTTGCAGGAAGCTTCAAACCAGAGCTAATCCATCACAGTGCTGAGCCTGTCTGATGATATTAAATTGGTGTAACCCTGAGCCCAGCGTGATCATTGGGAAAAGGCTTTCCAATTACTGAATCAGCCCTAACAGAGAACAGACTTTCCTGAGGATGCCAGCACAAGCTGACTGAAGGGCAGCAGCCTTCAGCTCTCACTGCTCACCTGGAGCAGTGTCCAGGCCAGCCCACGTGACTCTGCAAGGGGCAGGGATCTCAGACTAAATGGACACAGGAAGCTAACTGGCTCATCCTGCTGTGTGGGAAATCTGAGTGGTTTACTCCACTATCAGGGTGTGCCTAGATATACTTCTAAATGCAAAAAGTACAAACATAACTCCCTTATTCCAATCATCTGGATAGTCTTGACTATAAGCCCTCTGCATGCTCTTTAATGTCTGATGCCACCTCTCTAGTGCTCCCTGCAGTACTGGATGATACGCAGTAGGTTTGAATTGTTTTATTCCTAAGCTGTCCATAATGTCCTTGAATACTTTTCATAGAATCATAGAATCCTGACAGTGTGGAAACAGGCCATTTGGCCCAACAAGTTCACAGTGACTCTGTGAAGAGTAATCCACACTGACCCATTGCTCTACATTACATTTACCCTTGACCCATGCAACTAACCTACACATCCCAGAACACTATGGACAATTTAGCATGGCCAATTCACCTAACCTTTACATTTGATGTAAAGTTTGACCATTGATCTGATTGCATCTATGTTGGTCGTCGAATCTGGTGAAAAAAATGAATAATTTCCACTACAATTCTTTTAAGTGTGATGTTGCATAATGGAATGGTTCCTAGCAATCTATTAGACGAAATAGATTGCTAGGATCTGGCGAAATACAGGACGTTCATCTGATAACTGTTTTCCAATGAGCATCTTGGCAACTAGATTACTCCATTTTCAGACACATTGTGGTTTCCCATTTCTTAATCAGTGTCATTCTGCAGCATTGCTATAAATCTGGTCTCATCCTCAGCTCTAGGAAGAGAAACCTGATCTACCTATACACACTGTGAATTCAGTGTCAGCGGGTCTGTTTTCTCTTCCAGCCATATCGCTCACAATAAACAGTCAATTTCACTTTCAGCTGTGATTTGTGATCTCTATAACCTACTGGGCAGGTTTCTCCGACAGTTTAGTATTAGTCGACAGGCCCTTTTGTATTCTCTGTCAACAAGGTAAGGGAAACTCACATTTTAAATTTAATCCGTCTGGTACCTGGCGGTCAGCCCTGCCCAGGGGGTCAGACCAGAAAAAGGCAGGACGATTGCAGAGGGTGGCCACAATTCTGATCTGTGGCGAATTGACTTCAGCTCCGGCAATTTGGAAATTGAGTCGTGATCTGGCCTGTGGATGTGGACGCTCGACTCCACTGCTGCCAGCACTTGGCCTGTGGGAGTAGTCTGGTAAACGGTTAAATTATTTACCAAATTGAACTAATTGACAGCCGGCTGCTGCTGCAATTTACAACGTGAGTAGTGACTGTGGCCTGTGGAGTCGGCCCTTGGCTACTAAGTTGTTAACTGCCTTTTAAGCTGCCAGGTCTGGGTCTGTGGAGGTGGTCTGGTGGGAAAGGAAGTTAACTGGCAGCCGGTAATTTGGTACTAAACAGCGTGGACTGGGTTTGTGGAAGTCGTCACCTGGGCTAAATTAATTCCCTAATATTTTTGAATAAGCCTTAATTTTGTCCAAACGTGCTTCAGCTTGAGCCTGGACTTCTGTCACTAACCAGTTCTAGCCAGGAGAAACATGGTCGGGCAGAGAATGTTAGGTACAATACATGGAGAGACATTTCATCAAATTCTCGCTTTACTTCTGATAGATCCACAGATCGAACAGCATTGACTTGGGTCCAGGTGTGTTGTCCTGTCCGGTGGTTGCTAAGTGTTTGTTTTGGGTGTGTCTGCTTTCTAACCTGTCAGTCACTCACTGCCTGCCTTCTGTTAGCTCTCTGTGTTTTGTTTTCCATCCAAACCTGAAATAGAGCGCACAGAAATTATCCCAAGACACCCAGGAGCCGTGGGGGCACAGACATCAACCGTCTGCCGGGAGATGCCAAATGTGGGAGCTGTGTAAACCTAACCACGTGGTGAGGAAGGCTGGGGTCGGAAATGTACAGGAATACCCTGAAAATGCATGGTAAATACATCAACTGCAAGAACAAGGTGGGAGATGCTCTTGTTACAGCTGGGTCACTGGCAGGCATCGTGCAGAAAGGCAGGGGACAGCCGTTCCGTTATCCCCTTCACAAGGGACCTTTACACCTGGCCCACAGGAACTGGCTTTATGGGGGGGCGGGGCTTCAACATTGATTATTGGACCACGGTCATTACAGAGGGACACAGGGATCTCTCATGGGGCATTGTCTGCATGTTGAAATGTCTCGCTAAATTTCGGGACTTTGACAAACCCCACCAGCCCCCTAAAGTTAAAGACTGTAACAATAAAACCCCGGCCAAGGAGACCCCTCCCACCCCGAGTACAGCCGTGCCGCCTTACGCCCCGCAATACCCTAACCTTCCCCTAGCTGGCCCAGAGCCAGACCCGCTGTAAATGAAGTGGTTGCCTTTGTTACCATGCAGTCCCCGACAAGCCTGCAGCAGGATGGAACAGCCCCTGAGCATTCTGAGTCCCCACCGCAGCCCCTCTCCGATAATGGCATCAAGGCTCACACGCAGCATGTCACTGCCCCGAAACACCAGGCATTGAGTGATGGCTTCTACACATTCTGATTGGATCTACTCCCCTTGCTAAGCCCTGGACCCACGCAGAGGTCCTGGCCATGTTGCAAGATACCCCAGACCCATTGAAAAACCACTCGCCTTTTACAATTGGCGGCTATAAATTTCCACCATTTACAACTGTCTGCCGCAGGATGTGCACTCCCTGTTACAACTCGCCTCTGCTACTCACTTGGCGACCATTTGCTCTACCACTAACTTCACCACCCAACCCTGGGACACTGCTGCAAACTGGGTCAGATGGCTGAGCAGCGCTGTGAAAGAGGAGATACAAACTAGAGCAAGACAGCATGCAGACTTTGGTGCTGTTACCCGGTGTCTGCACAAACCAGACCCGCCCCAGACAGATTTCATTTTCTACTTTAAGGAGGTTTGGGATTCTGTAACAGGCATTCCCTTCACAGAGAATGAGAAGATGGCTGCACAGACTCTCGCCAATTGCATGCTCCCTACATATGCCTATGTGAAGAAACTACATCACTTAACCTGGCAAACAACGTCCTGGAGGGGGGGGGGTCACCTTAACCACACTTACTAACCTGGATAGGAATGGACTGGTCACCACACCAAGACAGATGGGGGAACTCCCCCGAATTGCACAGCCGGACCGCCCTAGGAACACAGCCAGGCCAGGACAGTATAGGGTTCTTTAAAGGACCGTGATGGAACTGTGACAAACCAGTGTACTTGGCTAGACGCTGCTGCTTACCACCCAAGCAGGGACGGCCAGGCCCCTCCATCCACCCCATTCCCCACAGGCAGAGCAGCCACAGCCCACCACCCCACAGTGGCAGCCTCGCCAGGCTGCCTACACTATAGCTGATCCCTTCCTCCATGCCCCTGAAACAAACTGGGGCTGCTGTGAGAGGGTGGTTTTGCAGGTTGTCTCAATACACCTATCCAACTTCCCATTGGAGAACACGGTGATGCATGTGGAAGTGAGGGGGCGGCTCATCTCCTTTCTGGTGGATTCTGGGGCCACACATTCGTCTGCTACTCCCTCTGTGGAACTTTCCCTGAGTACCAAGACTGTTTGTACAGTAGGGGTTTCAGGATTGGCAGTGACAGAGCCACTCACCCAACCCGTGAGCTTCATTATCGGACCTGGCACTGGAAAATCTCAGCAGGTCTGCAAGCATCTGTAAGGAGAAAAAAGAGCTGACGTTTCAATTCTAACTGACCCTTTGTCAAAGCTTTGACCCTCATCTTGCCCTCCCCTCCCCGATTGCACTCACTGGCCTGGACTTTGTGGGACCACCAGCAGCGGAGGTACAGCTTCGCAAACAACAGGCTGCACTGTTCTGCAACGGCCCGACGACTGTCCCACACAGTCCCTTTATTGTCAAGAGGCTGTGGCTCCCCAAGGATTTATGCCACATGATGGTGAGCCTGAGACAGCGCCCCTCCACCTCGCCCCCGTCAGTCAGGCCCCCGTCCTCTTGTGGAGTTTGCCCGGCTTGGGCAGGGTGGATTTTGTGTGCGCTGCATTCCTGCTACACTCCAGGTCACTTCCGCCCTACAAATCCCAGGCACTGCCTCCTCTGAAGTTGCTAGCGGACCTCCCGGCATCAATGTGAGGACTACATTACAACCTCTCAGGCAAAGTGTAGTCCGCCCCACCACACTCTGTCACACTAACACAGGGAGTCATACTGCAGCTGATACTGCAATACACACTGTCCCCAACAGCAGCAGAAGGCATCAAGCCAGTGATTGACTTCCTTCTACAACAGGATGTCCTCGTTCTAAAAAACATTTCCTGAAGTACATCCATCCTACCCATCCCAAAACTCGGGAGGCCAGGTATGTGGCATTTTGACCAGCATCTGAGAGCTATCAACGCAATTGTGACTCCTTGCTCCACAGTAGTCCCGGTGACTAACTCCATACTCACTAGTATCCCTGCTTCTGCCAGCTGTTTTTCTGTAATCAACGTCTACTCAACCATTTTGTCCATCACATTGTCCCCTGAGAGTTAGGACCCTTTCACTTTTATGTACACGGTTGGCAGTACACATGGACCAGGCTTCCCCAGGGTTACAAGGAAAATGACACAGTTTATGCCACTGCGGTACACCGTAGCCTTTCTACTTTACACCTGCCATGTAACAGCTCCATCCTGCATTATGCGGATGATTTATTACTGACCTCCAGCTCCACGGAATCATGTATGCAGGACACTGCAGCATTGCTCTGCTGTCTGGCAAAAGATGGACACAGGGTCTCCACAGAAATCATGCAGCTCTGTCAGTGTACAGTACAGTAGTTCGGAAACAAACTCTCACATGGCCTCAGGACACTATCAAGACAGACTTGCAGCCATCACTCAGCTCCACCCGCCAGCCCCAAGAACTCAACTGCAAGCTTTCCTGGGAATGCTGAATTACTGCAGGCACTGGATCCCAGATAACCAAGCCATTGATGGCCCCTTATCAGAGGCCAAAGATGGAATACGCATTCACTGAATTAAAATAGTGATTCGGCTTTGTTCCAGCCTAAGGATCTCAGAGTACACACAGCCCTTCTATCTTTATATCAACGATTCCGAGGGGTTTGCATCCGCCATGTTGACACAGCTCCATGGGGAGCTCCAGTGCCCTGTTGTTTTTTACTGCGTACACTGACCAACTGTTGCAAGGGGAATGCCAGCATGTTTGAGAGCTGTGGCAGCAGACACAGTAACAGTAGAAAAGGCCACCCCGCATCGTGCTGGATCACACATCCACTATTTTGTTTACCCATTCGATCTCCCTGCTGCTAAATTCTGCAGCATCCCAACATCTCACTGCCAACAGGAGAACTGGCTATGATGTGGATTTGCTATCCAAAGCCAACCTGTCCTGACAACATGCCCCTGCCCTGAACCCCACCACCTACATCCTGCAGGCCTCAGAAGAACGAAGGCCTCAGTATTCCCTGACCCCATGGAAGCAGTGAGAGCTGCCCAGCAGGCTGACCCACAGCAAGGAAAGGACAATTGGTCCCTTATTGGGGCCATGCAATCACTTTCCCTGATTGTACACCACAATGGACACATCATTTGCTGAAGGGCTCGTCTAGACACACTGGCCGTAGCAGCCCAAGACATTGGCCACACGGTCAAAAGGGGCATGATACACACTGTAATAGAATCCTGGTATGCACCGGGATTCACTGCCGCTGCCCAAGCCCTGCTGTCACAGTGCCGCACCTGCCTACAGAACAATGTAAGGAAGCCTGTTGTCAAATACGACCACCTGCCAGTTCCTGAAGGGCTGTTCCTCCACTTACAGATCGACTTTGCACACATGCATCAGAAACCATGTCATCATAGCCACGTTCTCTAAATGGGTAGAAGCATTTCCCATGAGGAAGAATGATGCATACACGGTGGTTAAACACCTCCTAAAGGATGTTATCTCCGGTGACCTCGAGATGGACAGGGAGCTCACTTCATGGCTAGGCTTATGACTGGAATTAGCGAGGCACTAGAGAAAGAATGGTGACACCACATACCCTACCAACCTCAGTCATTAAGCATGGTCAAACTAATGAGTTGCACCCTGAAGACCACACTGACCGAAATCACCCAGGACACAGGACTGACCTGGCCAGAAGCCTTGCCACTTGCCATCTTGCTGCTCCTTATACAACACCACGCCCCACCACACATCCAACACCACTCCCGCCCCATCAACACTGACCCTGCCCCATCCTACATCGTGCGACCACACCCTCATCCAAAACTGCCCCCACATCCTCATCCAACTCTGCCCCACACCCCATCAAACTATGTGCCCTCCAACCCCTATCCAGTACTGCCTCTCTGCCTCCTTCCATCACTGACCCCCAACCGAGTCTAGTACTACCCCTCCACACTGGTCCAACTCCGACCCCCCTCCCCTGTCCCCACCTAATACCGCCCCCTGCCCTGTCCAACACTATCTCCAAACACGGTACAACACCACCACCCACCCCCGTCCAACATTGCCACCTCATCCCTGCTCCATCCTGTCCAACACCAACACTTACCTGTGTCCAAAACTGACACCCCGCCCCGTCCAATTTCGCCCACGCCCTGTCAAACACCATTACCCGCCAACCCGTCCACGCCAATGTCCAACACCACCCCTGCCCCCATTCAACAATCCCCCCACCCCCGTCCAACACCATTCCCAAAGCCAGTCCACCACTGCTCCACACCCCATACAATACCGGCCCAACTGCGTCCAACTCTGCCCCATCCCTGTCCATTGTCATTCCCATCCCATCAAAAACTGCCCCACCAGCCATCCAACACCATCCCCCAAACCAGTCCAATCCCACACCACACCTCGTCCAACATCTCACGTGTGCCCCCTATCCAAAACCGACAACCACTCTGTCTAATACTGACCCCATCCTATCTAACACTGTCCCCACCACGTCCAACATCGCACCCCACACCATCCAACACCGCCCCATACCCCGTCCAAACCGCCTTCACCCTGTCCATCGCCACCCTTCAACACCTTACAACAACGCCCTCCACGCCATTCCAGCACCAGCCCCAACCATTTCCAACACTACCCCCACCACCATCCATCCTTGCCCAACCCCCTTCCAACTCTACCCAGCCCCCTTCCATTGCCACCCCATCCCCATCCAGCACGGTCCCCAATCGCCTTCCAGCTAAGCCCCGGCCCATCCAACACCATCCCCACCGACGTCCAACACCTCCTTGTCCAACACCGCCCTCCCAGCCCCATCCAAATCCACCCACACTCCCATTGAACATGTTCCCGGAATCGTTCAAAACAGCTCCGCCACCCCGCCCAACATCACACCTCCGTCCAACACCACCTCCTCCCCTGTCCAACACAGCGCTCCTCCCCTGTAAAACACTGCACAACCCACCTCTGTCCAACACCGTCCCCCACTGCCCGTTCAACACCAATCTCCCTCCCCATCCAACACAGCCCCATGCCCCCGTCCAACACTCTCTCATCCCCGTCCAGCACGGTTCTCAATCCCCGTCCAACTATGCCCCCACCCCGCCCAATACTGTCCCCACCAACCTTCAAGGCCTCCTCGTTCAACACCGCCCCCCATCCCCATCCAAATCCACCCACACTCCCATTGAATACCGTTCCCGGAGCCGCCCAACATTGCAACCTTGTCCAACACCAACCCCTGCCCCCATTCAACACCAATCTCCCTCCCCTGTCCAAATCCCCACACCCACATGCTAAACCCCCCACACCTCGGTGCAACACTGCCCCCACCCCGTCCAACACTGAACCCCCACACACGTCTATCACCGAACCATGCCCATCCATCATGACCCCGGCCCCATCCAACACCAACCCCCAAACTGGTCCAACACCACCCTGCACCCCTATCCATCACCGCCCACTCAACATTACCCCCACCCCCTCCAAAACCATTCCCCAAATGAGTCCAACACCTCCCCATCCCCAGCCAACATCCCTTCCCCATCACCACCACCACCTCATCCAGCACCAACCCTTACCTCTGGCCAACACTGATCCTCTGCCCGTCTCCAAAACCGTCCCCTGCCCGCATCCAACACCGCCAACCCCCATCCATCCCTGCCTGTGACCAACACCACCCCTGCACCATCAACTCCCCCTCGCCCTCCACCACCATCCGAAATGTACACTCACTCCCATCCAACCCCGTCTTCCCGTGCCCCACCCCATCCAACACCGTGCCCCACTTCGCCTTCCCATCCTCCACACCATCCAACTCCGTGCTCCACCCATCCAACACCATTCCTATCCCGGTGCAAGACTGCACCCCAGCTGCCCTCTCCCCCAATACCGCCCCCCACCCCAGTCCATCACCATCTCCATATGTGGAACAACACCAACCCCACCTCATCCAAACCTGCCCTCCACCATCCTCCATCACGGCCCACAACATCCACAACATCCATCCAACCCTGCGATCCCGTTCCATCCCTTCCCTATCCAACACCATCCCCACCCAGTCCCACACTGTTACCCTCCCTGTCCAACACCGCAATCCCGCCGTCCTCTCCCCCAATACTTCCCCTGCCCACGTCCAACACCATCTCCCAACATGGTACTTTACCGCCCCCAACCCTATCCAACACCATCCCCACCGCTGTCCAACACTGCCACATCCAGCACCGCCCCCCAAACCCATCCAAAACCGCTCCACCGCCCATCCCGTCCAACATCGTTGCCCCACCCGTCCATCACAGCTCTCCCAACCCATCCAACGTCGTCCCCGTACAACTCCGAATCCTCATCCATCACCAACCACCATCCGCCATCCAAAACCGCCCCCAACCACATCCAACATCGAAACCCTACACCCATCCAACACCGATGGCACGGTGACACAGTGGTTATCACTGCTGCCTCACAGCGCCAGAGACACAGGTTCAATTCCCACCTCAGGCGACTGACTGTGTGGAGCTTGCACGTTCTCCCCGTGTCTGCGTGGGTTTCTACCGGGTGCTCCGGTTTCCTCCCACAGTCCAAAGATGTGCGGAATAGGTGAATTGGCCGTGCTAAATTGCCCGTAGTGTTAGGTAAGGGGTAAATGTAGGGTATGGGTGGGTTGCACTTCGCGGGTCGGTGTGGGCTTTTTGGGCCGAAGGGCCTGTTTCCACACTGTAAGTAATCTAATCTTAAAAAACCGACCACCGCCCCTGTCCAACATGACCCCACCCCCGTCGACACCCCCCGTCCGAACCCCGCCCTCCCACCCCTTCATTCACTGACCCCCACACCCATCTAACACCGCCTCTGACCCCGAACAACTACTCCCCACCCTTGTATAACACCATCCCCTACCCTGTGTAACACTGTCCCCCTCCCCATCCAACACCACCCCCACCCCATCCAACTCCGTCTCCCCGTTCCCCATCCAACACTAACCCTACCCCATCGAACACCAGCCCCACCCTGTCCAACCCCCACCCCGTCTAACACTGATGTCTACATCCCCGTCAAACACCCCCCCGCGTCTGTCCTACTCCGCACCCCCACACCCTCAATCCAACACCGCCCACACCCCTGTCTAGCAACGACATCCTACCCCTGTCCTCCATCCAATACCAGCCCCCACCCTGTCAAACACTGACACCCCGCCCCTTCCAACACCCCTCCCCACCACTGTCCCCAACCAGTTCCAACATTTCCCTACACCCTGACAACGCCGACACTGCCCCTGTCCAACACCAACAACCCGCCCCATCCAACACTGCCCCTGCTCCAAACAACACTGCCACCCCCACCCGTCACTGTCCGTGTCCAATACCACCCCGTCCCCATCCAATGCCGTTCCTTGCCCTGTCCAACACCACCCCACCTTCCTTGTCCAACACCATCCCCAACCCTGTCCAATACTGCCACCACACTCACCCCCATCGAACACCGTTCCCCAAAGTGTCCAACACACCTCACCCACCCAGTTCAACATCACACACCCTCCAACATCACACCCCTCCCCTGTCTTAACTCTTGTACTCAATACTCTGACCAAAAAAGGAAGCATACCAAACGCCTCCTTCACTATCCTTTCTATCCCTGATTCCACTTTCAAGCAGCTATACACCTGCATTGCAAGGTCTCTTTGTTCAGCAACACTCCATAGGCCCTTTTCCCAAAATGCAGCACTTTGCATTTATCGGAATTAAACTCCATCTGCCACTTCTAAGCAAATTGGCCCATCTGGTCAAGGTCCTGTTGTAATCTAAGGTAACCTTCTTCGCTGTCCACTACATCACCAATTTGGTGTCATCTGCAAACTTACCAACTGTACCTCTTATGCTTCCATCCAAATCATTTATGTAAAGGATAAAATGTAGTTGACCCAGCACTGATCCTTCTGGTACTCCAATGGTCACAGGTCGTTTGTCTAAAAAAACAACCCTCCAAACATCACCCTCTGTCTTCTGCCTTTTAGCCAGTTCTGTATCCAAAGGCTAGTTCTCCCTGTATTCCGTGAGATCTAACCTTGCAAACCAGCCTCCACGGGAATCCTTGTCGGATGCCTTACTGAAGTCCATATAGATCACATCTATTCTCTGCCCACATGAGACCTCTTTGTTACTTCTTCAAAATACTCAATCAAGGTTGTGAGACATGATTTCCAAGCACAAAGCCATGTTGACTATCACTAATCAGTCCTTGCCTTTCCAAAAACATGTAGGTCCTGTCCCTCAGGATTACCTCCAACAACTTGCTCACCACTGACGTCAGGCTCATGGGTCAATCGTCCCCTGGCTTGTCCTTACCACCCTTCTTAAACATGGCACGACGTTATCCAACCTCCAGTCTTCTGGCACCTCGCCTGTGACTATCGATGATACAAATTTCTCAGCAAGTGGTCCAGCAATCTCTTCTCACGCTTCCCACAGAGTTCCCACAACTAATCAGGTCCTGGGATTTATCCACCTTTATGTGCTTCAAAACATCCAGCACTTCCACCTCTCAAATGGGGACATTTTGCAAGGTGTCACTATCTATATTCCTATTTTCTATAAATTACATATCCTTTTCCACAGTAAATACTGATGAAAAATATTCGTTTATTATTTCGTCCATTTTCTGCGGCTACACACAAAGGCCGCCTTGTTGATATTTGAGGGGCCTGGTTCTCTCCCTAGTTACTCTTTTGTCCTTAAGGAATTTGGAAAAACCCTTTGGTTTACCCTTAATTCTTTTTGCCAAAGCTACCTCTTGTTCCCTTTTTGCCCTCCTGATTTCCCTCTTGAGTAAACTCCTTTACTCTTACTGCCTTTATACTCTTCCAAAGTTTCACTCGATCTATCCTATCTATACCTTTCATCTGCTTCCTTCTTTTTCTTAACCAAACCCTCAATTTATTTAAGCATTCGGCATTCCCTATACCTATCAGCCTTTCTTTCATCCTGACAGGAATATACTTTCTCTAGATTCTCGTTGTCTCATTTTTGAAGGATTCCCATTTTCCAGCCATCCCTTTACCTGCGAACATCTGCCCCCAATCAGCTTTTGAAAGTTCTTGCCTAATACCGTCAAAATTGTCCTTTCTCCAATTTAGAACTACAACTTTTAAAACTGGTCTATCCTTTTCCATCACTATTTTAAAACTAATTGAGTTATGGTCGCTGACCCCAAAGTGCTTCCCCACTGACACCTCAGTCACCTGCCCTGCCCTATTTCCAAAGACTAGGTCAAGTTTTGTACCTTGAAAAGTGCAGCAGGTCAGGCAGCATCCAAACAGCAGGAAAATCGACTTTCGGGCATGAGCACTGCTTCAGGAAACCCATGAAGCCCTTCTTCGTGCCCAAAACGTCGATTCTCCTGCTCTTTGGATGCTGTCTGACCTGCTGCGCTCTTCCAGCAACACATTTTTCAGCTCTGATCTCCAGCATCTGCAGTCCTCACATTCTCCTACAAGTTTTGTACCTTCTCTAGTAGGTACATCCACACACTGAATCAGACAATTTTCTTGTTCACACTTAACAAATTCCTCTCCATCTTAACTCTTAACACTATGGCAGTCCCAGTGGATGTTTGGAAAAATAAAATCCCCAACCATAACGCCACTATTATTCTTACATACAGCTCCGATCTCCTTACATGTTCGTTTCTCAATTTCCCTCTGACCATTGGCGGTGTATAATGCAATCCCAATAAGGTGATCATCCCTTTCTTAATTCTTAGTTCTACCCAAATAACTTGTCTGGATGTATTTCCCTCTCTCAGCACAGCTGTAATGCTATCCCTGATCAAAAACGCCACACCCCTTCCTCACTTGCCTCCCTTTCTATTCTTCCTGTAGGATTTATATCGTGAAATATTAAGCTGCCAGTTCTGCCCATCCCTGAGCCATATTTCTGTAATTGCTGCAATATCCGAGTCCCATGTTCCTAACCAAGCCATGAGTTCATCTGCCTTCCCTGTTTGGCCCCTTGTATTGAAATAAATGCAGTTCAATTCATTAGTCCTAACCTGTCCCTGCCTGTCCTGACTGTTTGGCTTGCTTCTGTTTTCACCTGTACCAGACTCTTTCCTCACTATCTCCCTGGGTCCCACCCCTAAACCTTGCTAGTTTAAATCCTCCCGAGCAGCTCTAGCAAATCTCCCTGCCAGTATATTAGTCCCCTTCCAATTTGTGTGCAATTGCCCTTCTTCTACCTCAGTTGTTCAGAACACTGTGTGCTTTGTCAGGCCGTCCTTACTAATTTTTCAGCTCTCTTAAAGGTACAGTACCCCTCACCTTCATTACACAGGAAGCATGCAAGTGGTTGTGTTGCTGATATTTTTGTTTGCGAATGATTGTTTAAATCTCCCTAATGTGGCTGAGTTGACTACATTAGCAGGTAGGGCACCTTATACCTTCTTAACAGCACTATCCACCTGGGTGGCAACTTTCACGGATCTATGCACATTGACTACAAGATCCCTCTGCACATCTACACTACCAAGAATCTTTCCATTGACCCAGTAGTCTACCTTCCTGTTAGTCTTCCCAAAGTGCATCACCTCATATGTAGCTGCATAGAACTCCATTTGCCACCTCTCAGCCCTATTCTGCAGTTTATCCCGGTTCCCCTGCAACCTGTAACATTCTTCCAAACTGTCCACTACTCCACCAACTTTATTGTCGTCTGCAAATTTACTCATCCATCCACCTATGCCTGCATCTGAATCGTTTATAAAAATGACAAACAGCAGTGTTCCCATAACAGATCATTGTGGTACACCACTAGTAACTGGACTCCAGACTGAATATTTTCCATCAACCACCACTCGCTGCCTTCTTTCAGAAAGCCAATTTCTAATCCAAACTGCTAAATCACCCTCAATTCCATGCCTCTGCATTTTCTCCATTAGCCTACCGCATGGAAACTTATCAAAGGCTTTACTGAAGTCCATATATACCACGTCAACTGCCCTACCCTCATCGACATGCTTGGCACCTTCTCAAGAAACTCAATGAGATTTATGAGGCAGACCTGCACTTGATGAAACCATGTTGACGATCTGAAATCAAGTTGTTTCTTGCGAGATGATTACATATCTTATCTCGTATAATCCTTTCCAAAATCTTTCCAACAACAGAAGTAAGTCTCTCTTGTCTATGATTACCTGGGTCAACTCTCATGCCCTTCATGAACAAGGGCACAACATTTGCAATCCTCCAGTCCTCAGGTACTAAACCTGGAGACAACGATGACTCAAATATCAAAGCCAAAGGCTCTGCTATCTCCGCCCTAGCTTCCCAGAGAATCCTCGGATAAATCCTATCCTGCCCAGGAGACTTGCCTATTTTCACTCTTTCTAGAATTGATAACCGATGAGGTCCTGAAAGAAGAATTCAGGGATCTAGGAGAGAAGTTAAAGGTGAGGACTTCAAAGATAGTGATCTCGGGACTACTACTAGTGCCACGTTTTAGCCAGCAGAGAAATGTAAAAATAGGCAGGATGAACTCGTGGCTTGAGAGATGGTGTAGGAGGGAGGGGTTCAGATTTGTTGGACATTGGGACCGGTTCTAGTGAAAGTGGGACTATTTCAAAAGAGACAGTCTACATCTGAACCAGACCGGAACCAATGTTCTTTGGGAAGTTTTTGCTACCGCTGTTGGGAAGGTTTTAAACTACAGTGGAAGGGGTCTGGGAACCAGAAGAGAAAACAAGTAGGCAGCGAGATAGAGACTGAAGAATGTAAGAATGTAAGGTAACATTAATAAAGGGAGGAATAGGCAGAGGGCAAGTGATCGCAAAAGAACTGTTGGCCTGAAATGCAGCTACTTTAATGCAAGGGGTATAGTGTGTAAGGCAGATGAACTTAGGACTTTGATTAGTGCCTTGGAGCATGATATTATTGCCATCACAGAGACTTGGTTGAAGGAAGGGGATGATGATTTGCAACTAAATGTTCCAGGATATAGACGCTTCAGACAGGACAGGGAGGTAAGTAAAAGAGGGGGTGGAGTTGCATTGCTGGTCAGGGATGATATCACGGCTGTGCTAAAGGAGGACACTATGGCGGTCTTGGCCAGTGAGGCTTTATGGGTGAAGCTGAGAAAGAAAAATGTTACATTGTTGGGGCTGTATTACAGACCTCCCAACAGTGAGTGTGAGGTAGAAGAACAAATAGATAAACAGATTATGAATAGATGTAGAGGCAATAGGGCAGTGGTGATGGGAGATTTTAATTTTCCCAACATTGACTGGGATAGGCTTAGCGTCAGTGGTCTGGGTGGAGTCGAACTTGTACGAAATGTCCAAGAGAGTTTTCGAGAGCAGTATGTCACTCTTCCAACAACGGAAGGGACCATATTGGACCTAGTACTGGGGAACGAGCCAAGGTAAGTGGTAGAAATTGCGGTGGGGGATTTCTTTGGGAGCAGTGACCACAATTCTTTAAGTGTTATAATACTTATGGATAAAGAAGAGAGTGGTCCTAAGGGAAGAGTGCTAAACTGGGCCAAGGCCAATTATATCAAAATTAGGCAGGAGCTGGGAAATGTGGATTAGACAGCTATTTGAAGGGAAGTTCATGTTTGAAATATGGGAGGCTTTCAAAAATAGGTAAATGGTAGTGCAGGATAATCATGTCCCATTTAAGGCAGGGAGAGGAAGGGCAAGATTAGTGTACTGCGGATGACAGGAGAAATTGTACGACTAGCCAAGAGAAAAAAGTAAGTGTACGTAAGGTCTCGGCAGCTAAGAACAGAACGGGCCCTGGAGGAATATCGGAAGAGTAGGGCAAGTTAAAACGAGGAATCAAGCAGGCTAAAAGGGATCATGAAATAGCTTTAGCAAGCAGAATAAAGGATAATCCTAAAGCATTTTATTCTTATATAAGAAGCATGCGGGCAACCAGAGAAAGGATTGGTCCAGTAAAAGATAATGAAGGAAGGCTGTGAACCGAACCTGAGAGAATGGATGAAATTCTGAATTATTACTTTGTATCAGTGTTCACTGAGGAGAGGAACAGGATGAATCTTGAGATTAGAGATAGAAGTTTGATTAATCTGGATCACTTTGACATAAGTAGGGAAGATGGTTTGGGTATGGCAAAGGTTATTAGGGTGGACAAATCCCCAGGACCAGGTGAGATCTATCCCAGATTGCTGATGGAGGCGAGAGAGGTAGAAGAACAAATAGAATGATAGTGCATTAATAAAGAAAGTAATAATCTCTCATTTCATCTTAAGTGTGCATACATTTGTAAATTGTCCCTATCTCGAATTGTAAACAAAATTTCAACAGCATAGAACTATTTACACCAGCCTGACCCCATTGACTACAAAGTACAAGCCAGGATCACTATGACATAATCCACAGCCACAGAAAAACACCATCTTTGACAATGCCGCCCACTTTATTGGCAACTCATAAAGATCTGGCACATTGAGATCCTCAACTATTAATGAAGTGTAGCAACAATGTGAGATATCTACACGAAGCACTGCTGCAAGTTACCAAGACTCCATCGACAGCACATTGCAAAAGCATGGATTTAACCTTGGAGAAATATAAATGCAGCAGGTCCACAGGCACAACACCACCTGTAATGTTTTCCTCGCTTCGAAGAAATAAATGGCTTCTTCACTGCCGATGGTACAAAATGTGAAGCAGCTGCCGGGCATCACTATTTGTGAACAAATCTATAAAAAAGTTGAGGCATGTCCAGTTGACAAATAGGAAAAGGACACCCGTCCTTTCTAGCCTGATCCACCATGCAATAAAATCGAGGCTCGTCTGAAATTCATGTCTTTAGACTTGAGAATCGAAAAGAATATAATCACACAGATTTGATTTTGTATCTACCGGGCTGCATATGTGAGGAAGTGAACGAGAGGTAAAAAGAGAGACATGCCAATAAAGGCACAGGACAATGGGAAACAATAAAAACGAGATAGACCTTGTGTCCGTGTCCATAGCTGTGAAGACTAAGATAGATTTAAACATTGGGCTGCCAGCTGTCAAGGGGCATCATGCCACATATGTGAGTGGCACTTAATGACAAACAATGACGATCTTCAAATTTGGAGAAAGCGTCTATCTTCTTCTGATGTTCAATTGTATTAGCACCACTGAATCCACACTGACCAACTGCACCGGATTACCATTGAGCACAAGCTGTGCTCAAAAGTCAGATAGCGACAAGAACAAATTAAGAAGTCAAGAAGTCTTCACTGAGTAACTCATCTTTTGGATGGCCAGTGTTTTCCTGCAACCCAAGAGGTATTGGTCGGGAATGGAATGGGATGGAATGGGAGTCCTCCATTTCTGTTTTTCAGCGGCAGCAGCATCTCAATCAGTGGGAGCTTGCACCTGGGGCCTGCCGGGAGCGGTGAGACACTGGCTTTTGCCTTTAAAAACTTACAACGATAGCAGGAGTCTTCCATTTCTGTTTTTCAGCCCCAGGTCCAACCCGAAGGGCAGGAGCTTACACTAGGTGCCTGCCGGGAGCAGTGAGTCACTGATTTGTGCTTTTAAATTTGAAGTCAGAGAGCAGAGGTTTCTGGGAAAGGCGGGACTTGTTATTTTTATGTCTGTTCTGCGATGTAATTCGGTGTCTTCTGGTCTACTGAGATAGTGTGGGCTGAGGTTAGAAACAGGAGAGGAGAGGTCACACTGCTTAGAATTTTTTATAGGCCTTCACAGAGTTCCAGGGAGGTGGAAGAGAGGATTAGCAAAATTATTCTGGGAAGGAGTGAAAGGAACAGGTTGGTCTTATGGGGGACTTCAAATTCCCCAACGTTGACTGGAAATATTATAGCTCCAGTACATCGGATGGATCAGTTTTTGTACGATGTGTACAGGAGGGTTTCCAGACACAGTATATCGAAGGGCTGACAAGTGGGGGCCCTACACTGGATCTGGTGCTGGGTAATGAACCAGGCCACGTGTTTGATTTAGTTGTAGGTCAGCACTTTGGAGACAGTGACCATAATTCAATTATGTTTAGTTTAGCAATGGAAAGGGACAGGTATATGCCACAGGTCAAGAGTTATCAATGGGGAAACTGCAATTATAATGCAATTAGGCACGAATTAGGAAGCATAGAATTGGGTAGCAACATGCAGGGGATGCAGATAATCGAAATGTGGAACTGGCTTAAGGAACAGATCTTGTGTCTTTTATTGGTATGTCCCTGTCAGGCAGCGAAGAAATGATAAGGTAAGGGAACCGTGGTTTACTACAGAAATTGCATCTCTTCGAAAGAATAATATGGAGGCTAACGGTTGATGAGGCAAGATGGTATTGATGAGGCGATGGAGAGTTACAGATCAGCTAGGAAGGTTTTAAAGAGAGAGTTAAGAAGAACAAAGAGGACACGAGCAGTCTTTAGCAAATAGAAAAAAGGAGAATCCTAAAGCTTTCTATAGGTATGTGAGGAATAAATGTATGATTAGAGTAAGAATAGGGCCAGTCAAAGACTGAAGTGGGAACTTGAGTGTGGACACTGTAGAGACCAGGAAGATGCTAAATGAACATTTCTCATTGGTGTTCCCTCAGGAAAAGGAGAATATTATAGAGGAGAAGAAGGAGGTACAAGATATTAGACTAGAAAGGATCGAGGTTAGTTCTGCACAGGTGAACAAAAGAACAAAGAAAATGAATAGGCCCTTCAGCTCTTCAGGCCTGAGCTGATCCAAATCTACTGACTAAACCTGTTGGTCAATTCCTAAGCATTTGCATTCCTCTTCTCCCCACCTACTCTTGCATCTGTCCAATCGCATCTTAAATGAATCTCCCCTGCCTGCCTCTATCACCTCTGCTGGCTACACGTTCCAAACACCCACCACCTGCTGTATGAAGTACTTGACACGTGTCTCCTCCTTAAACTTTCCACCTCACACCTTGAGAGCATGACCTCTGGGTATTGAATCCTTCATCCTGGGAAAAAGCTTGTTTCTGTCCACCCTGTCTATAACCTTCATGATTAAGTGAACTTCAATCAGGTCCACCATCAATCGCCATTTTCTCGTGCAAATAAACCTAACTTACGCAACCTCTTTTCATAGCTAGCACCTTCCATACCTTGTAAACCTTCTCTGCACCCTCTTCAAAGCGTCAACATCCTTTTGGTAATGTGGCAAACAAAATTATACACAATAATCTAAGTGCGGCTAAACCAATGTTTTGTACAACTTTAATATGACTTGCCAGCTCTTATACTCAATACCCCGTCCAATGAAGGCAAGCATACTATAGGCTTTCTTGATCACTTTACCCACCTGTGCAGCTACCTTCAGGGTACAATGGACCTGCACTCCCAGATCTCTCTGTCCATCAACTTTTCCCAAGGTGCTTCCATTCATTGTATAATTCGCTCGAGAAATACACTTGCCTGATTGCATCATTTCACATTTGTCTGGATTGAAAGCCATCTTCCACTTTTCCGCCCAACTCTCCAGTCTATTTATATCGTCCTGTATTCTCTGACAGTCCCTTATGCTTTCTGCTGCTTCACCAACCTTGTGTCATCTTCAAGTTGCTGATCATATCAACACTGCCCTCCTTTAGATTATTTATGTATATTACAAACAACAGTGGCCTCAACACTGACCCCTGTGGAACACCACTGGTCACCTTTCTCCATTTTGAGAAACTCCCTTCAACTACTACTCTCTGTCTCCTGTTGCTCAACCATTCTTTATCCACCTAGCTAGAACACCCTGCACACCATGTGACTTCACATTGTCCTTTAGTCTACCATGAGGAACCTTATCAAACGCCTTACTAATGTCCATGTATATGACATCAACAGCTCTTCCTTCATCTAACAACTTGGTTACATTCTCGAAGAACTCTATTAAGTTGGTAAGGCATGATCTCCCCCACACAAGACCAGTTTGCCTATCACTGATAAGCTCATTCTTTTCTAAATATAAATAAATCCAAACTCTCCTTATATCTCAGGCTGTTGAGTTCTGACAACATCCTTGTAAATGTCTTCTGCAGTCTTTCCAGTTTAATAACTTTCTTCCTTTAGAAAGATAACGAAAACCGAAAACATATACTCCAAATGCAGCAAAACTTCCCAGCTTTGATACTCAATGCCCTGACTCATGAAGACAAGTGTGCCGAAAGCCTTTTTCACCATCCTGTCTACCTGTCACTCCATCTCATCTGTATTAAACTCCATTTGCCCTTTATCGGTCCACTTCCCCAGCTGATCGAGGTCCTGCTGCAATTTTGATAACTTTCCTCACTGTCCATGATACTGCCTACTTTACTCTCCTCTGCAACCTGACTAATCATGCCTTATACATTCTCACCCAAATCACTGATTGGAAAAGAAACAGCACCGACCCCTGTGGTACTCTCCTGGTCACAAGTCTCCAGTCCAACAAGCATCCAACAAGTCTCCAGTCCAACAAACATCCAACAAGTCTCCAGTCCAACAAGCATCATTCCACTATTACGCTCTGCTTCCTACCATCAAACAAATGGTGTATCCAATTGGCCAGCTTGCCCTGGGATCCATGCGATCTAACCTTCCAGTGCAGCCCACCATGTAAAAGTTTATCAAAGACATCACTGATGTCCATGAAGACGATATCTACCACCCTGCCCTCATCAATATTGTTCGTCATTTTGAAGATCGTAAATTTAAATTTAGGCAACAAGTGTATGTAGATTGTTATTTACCACAAAATGGTTTCTCGATTTAAAAAGAAATGGCCTGTGAACCTGTACTGCTGATTTGCTGAATTAAGCTGAAATGCAAAGATAAGAGGACAATAGGGTTTTCATGAATTGAATACTGACACATTAATTGACTATTTGAACTAACCCTGAACTGATACATGGCATGACAATTATAGTAAATAAGGTATCTTTTCCAAAGAATACCATTGGATTAGGCTGTCTTCAATCATGTCACCATATTACAGTTGATTGGTCTTGTCTTGTAATTAAGAACCCTTTCCCAGGAAATATCGTTGGATTAACTTGCTGTAAATCATGTCACCTTATTGTATGTGATCAGTCTTTCTTGTAACTAAGGGGATACCATTTCTTAAAATCATGTAAACAATGTGAAATTTTCAAATGTAATTGTGTAACTTCCCCACCGAAAGCAGAAGCTTCCCCCTCTGTGTTGCGGGATAGAATGGCACAAAGGGACCTTAATTCAATCAACTCATGACCCTTACTTTTGTACAGACCGCATTTGCCGATTCTTTTGACCGATCTCGAAACAAGAGGCCGCTCTTGAGGGGTCATAGTTCTTCATTTTCATGCCGTGACCCATTTTCGGCATGGACATATTGTGAGCAGCGGTGTAAGAGATAAATGTCCTTCACTATTGAGTGTTGAGGAATTCGGCCGGCCAGACCTGAGTATTTTAAGAGCGTTTGGTTTCCCTCTCATTCAACTGGTGTCTGATGTGACCCCTCAGTGTTTGTTTTCCAGACCAGCCTGAAAGGATCGGTCTTAGCAAGGATTGGGTCTGGGGGACGTTTTAAATGGTACAAAAAAGGGGGAGAGAGTAACTGAAGTTGAGGGAGCTTTGGTACTTACGGAGAGTGGTCTTCGAAAGTTGCTGAACTCCGAGGGGAGAGTTGAAATCGGAATTCCCAAGCCTTGTTAATTTCGGGCTTTTTAAAACAAAATTCTATCTCCCGGGCTTCATTGATTTCCGAAATAAAAATAAATCGACCTCCCGAAATTCCCAAGCCTTTGGTGGTAGCATCCAAAGTGCAGCGAAATCGACGTTTCGGGCAAAAGCCCTTCATTCCCTCATCAATTAATTTGGCGACGGAACAGCGGAGTGGGAACAAAAGGGTTAATCGGACTATGGCGACAGTGTTGTGGTGAGTGGTACAAAGAATCCGTTTTGCGCTCGGAGCAGGATCCTGCCACCAAATTGGGGATTGAATTAACTGCAAATGGTGCGATGGAATCTGTTGAGGTTCTTAAAAGTCAATGTGCTCGATCAAAACAATGACAGAAATAAAAGGAAAAGTCACAAGTGACTGGTAAACAAACTGAACTGCGCAGTTTGATGGTTGGCTTTAGTTTTAACGAGGAAGACAATGATAATTCGGATTTAGATGAGTGGGATTATTTTTTGCAGCTCCCATTTCAATCTCTTCCTTACAAGCTGATCAGTCTTTGAAATGTACAGCCGTTTCACTTAATTCTCAACAACTTTCCTGCTTTCACTAACGTTGTAGTCCAGGAACAACAGCGACCAGATAAAATTCTCGCTGCTGCATCTGCTATACTAGCAAAGTCTATTGACTTTACTCGTATCCTTGAACTTCGCCCCAAAATAAGGAGAAGCTGAGGCTTTTTGGAACATTTCAGGGAGTGTTATGAGTCCTATTCCGGCGAACGGGCTTGGAATTTAAATGTTATTAATGCCGAGTTGAATTCTATGCTATTAAATTGCCTGCCGCCCTCTGTAGTTACAGCAGTCAAAACAAACAACCTAGACTGTGTTGAAAGCACCCCTAATCAACTCCATCGTTCTATTAGCGCCTTGTGGTATCAGCAGATCACCAATCCGTGTAAAATTAGAATTTGTATTTCAAGAGGAGGTAACTCAACAAGTATCCGGGCGCCATAATAGTGGACCCTGCACACATTCAAGGCTCCAATCGCTGGTCTGGCAGAGGGACACCCCCCTCGGCGTCGGTTCCCGGCCTGTTTTAATTGTAACAGTCTGTATCAATGTGCCCGTGACTGCCGACTGGAAACTGTCTGACTGGCGGCAGTCCCAACCATTGTATCTCTAAGTGGCCGAGAAAGGCCACACAGGGGAGCCAAGGAAGTTTTCATGAGAATTGCCCTTAAATCTCCGATGACACTTGGGCTAAATCTCTTAATTACAATCATCCTCCACTCCAAGCAAGAGGCAGAGGACGAATCAACAGTTTTTCACAAAATTATCCCTTCTCCCCAGTCGAAGTTTCGATGGTTGGCCACTCATTAGTTTTGTTGTTGTTGTACCTGCTGTATCTGTTCAGCTTGGCTTGTCTTGCTTTGTTGTTTGTTTGCTTTTTTTGTTCGTTTTGGTGATTGTTCTTTGTTTATGGAATATGGAGGGTGGCCGTTGTTCTTTCATGATGTGTTAAAAGATAAGGCATGCCAGCGGTAACAATTCCTGCACACTTGGTTAAACAACGATGTGCCACAACCAGTATTTATCAGACTAAACTCCCAAGCTAAAAACTGTTGTGCGAAAGACAGAGAGAGAAAAAAGAGCTGTCCAGCTAGTAGAAAGTTGAACCCTTTGTAATTCGGTTTGAATGCACATTTGTTTGTTGATGATTGAAAGTTTGTGCATTCTTCCCTAGCGCTTGAGATCCGGGACGGTTTTGAATCTGATTTGTATTTTGGAAATTTAACATGATTTCTGTTAAGGTTAAGGATTCTTCAGTGATTATGAAATAAAATATTAACTCCTGTTCTTTTTACAGGTCATGACTACCTCACTGTCAGTTTCAAACTAACCCCTTTGATCCTTGCAAGAAAGCCAACCTTATTCGATTTTAATACGGAGGAAGACAACATTATAACTTTATTTTTGTGTTTCAGACTCGTTTGTTTCCACTTAATTTTAAGACTGATGTGTTTCATTGGTGATTATGATGTGCCAGCTGTAGCTTTATTCAGGAAGTCCCCTCCCTCGATAACAGTTGAAGTTTCAGTTCAACATTAGATTGTGATAAATCATCAAAAATTAATATCCTATGGTTAATATCTGTGTCCTTGGATTCGGCCACTATTCGTGTATTAATTTTTTTTAACTTGAATAGACAAGTCATTTTAAGGCAGCTCTGATTATTTCACGACCTCTAGCATTGTAATTGAGCAATGATTTTTCAGGCTTACTTAAGAAACTTAATTTTGGATTTATATTAAGGGCCTAAAACCGGGTAATTATAGTGGATTTCAAAGTTGGGGATTGTATGTAGTTTACATTTCAAATATTGAATACTGAATAAATAAATTTCCAAATTATAAATAATATATCTAAATATATATTTATAAATTGTATAAGAAAATAAAATATTGTATGTTACTCAGGTATATTGTAAAAATAATGACCACTGCAATATTACCAAAGGGGACATCTGATCTCCAAAAAAGACAATGATAACTAAGTTCTGTTGAACCTCCAGTATCCACAGAAATAATTGATAACTTATTTCCCATAATCTTCTTCAGCTGGATCCCCGCTCAGTAATGCATAACGTATTTTTGGTTCCAGTCCATTCAGTGCTCTCTCCTAAATTCAAACTGAATTCTATCCATATCATTAGGTGTCCCTAACGGATAAAAAAGGACTACTGCCTGACTTAAACAGGCACTGCTGTCACCCAGCATTCCATCCTTGGAAAATAGGGTCAGCCAAACGTATCGAGGAATAGGATGGTGTATCAATCACTTTCTTTTGTAGCATCACTGCCCCATTGTCATGCAGTTGGCAAGCTCCACCATGTCATAGCCATGTGATACCGTGACCAGGACAAGTGAATGAGACAAAACATCTGTTTTAGTTATTCTCCTCTTGCAATTTTTGATGAGCTGAAAATTCAAATCCAAAAACGAGCTTTCAGATTATGACAATTAAGGTTTCAAAATGTATAGTTAAGAACATGCTTTAAAGTTAGACAGGCATAAGTTGATAAATTGGTTAAATGAGGTAAAAATGAAAATAGAGGCAAGGAGATCAACTACAAAAGGGAGTAGAATGATGCAATAAGAAGGATAAAGCTGCAGAGTACAGTTTTTACAAATGTTTTAGTCACTTGTTGTGTTTCCAATTATGGATAATATTTTTTTAATTTATTATAAATGTTTATTACTAATTACATTATTTATATGATTAATATTTATAATAAATCAATTGTATTAGCTTGAAACAAAATTAATTGGCAGGATTACTTCACACATTGTCAGTGACCTGTCATATTGTTTAATGGTTAATTTAAACCATGAATGCATTAATTCATTGTTAATTAAAGAATGGATAGCCACATTACTGGCCAGTTGAAGAAATTCTGCATATGATTGGCAGATAAGATAGATATATATATGGCAGATAAAACTCCCAAAAGCTGAGGAGATGGCTGTGAATGTGTGTATATGTGTATATTAAAAAAAAATGACATGAGAAAAAAATGTAAGGCCAGTCAGGTTGAGGAATATATAAACAAGGTTAAAGCAAAACTACCGTAAAATGAAAAGAAACTTAGGCTCGCGATTCCCAGTAGAATCTATGTCCGGCATACCGACCCTTTTTGAGAAGTGGGATGTTGTTTCTGTTTCCCTGCAGAGTCCGGTGGCTCAGTGGTTAGCACTGCTGCCTCACAATGCCCGGGTCCCGGGTTTAATTCCAGCCTTGGATAACTGTTTGGGTTTCCTCCAGGTGCTCTGGTTTCTTCCCACAGTCAAAATATGTGCAGGTCAGGTGACTTGGCCATGCTAAATTGCCCATAGCCGCATTCGTCGAGGGAAATGGGTGTCGGTGAGTTATTCTTCGTAGCATCGGTGTGGACTCGTTGGGCCTTTTTCCACATTGTAGGGAATCTAACCATCTCCAGCCTTCATTCTAACGATCCACTTGTTGAAACTTTTCCTTCTTTTGAAAATGCAGCATCCAGCCTTCATAGTTGATATCATGGGAATGAGTGACCTGCACCAACCCAAACCGGGTCCGATCCCAGGAACTAGAGTTATGTTAATGAAGCATGCCCCTGACTGCAAGACCCAAACTCCCCACATTTGCTCAATGTGTCCAAGTGTGATACTGATGTAAATGCAGTAACATTCTGGGAGCAGCCTGAACACGAATGCCTTGTGTTACAAGACAGAAAGAAATGCCTATCAGTCTGATGGAAGTGACAAAGACTTGAACAATAATCAAGAAGCCCAATGACATTTATTTAACCCTATACTTTCACAATGTTTTCTGCCTGGAGTCACGGACATGATCCTGACCAACAGAACAAACCAGTCCAGGAATTTCCAGTCGCAAATGAGGAGAGTGGTGGTTTTTCTATTGGGATAGCCAGAACCGGACTGAACCATGATGCAAGTTACAGGTAAAACACATTATATCCACCGCCCTCGCGATCCCAAATGCCGTATGCCAGCCCAGGTAGGGTTGATTGGAACCAGGATATCCACTGGGGGTGAAACCTAACTCTTGTGGTCAGCCGCCGACCACTGTGGGACAACCTTTTCATGTGGGGATCCTGAAAATGGGGACAGGTAGACTCCGGCATTTCATCTTTGAGACTGGCAGCGAGACATCAAAAAAGACCCAGGGAAAATGCCTGGCCCTTGCTTTAACTGTTGGCATGTTACCAATGGGGAATAATGTGTTTTTAATGTTACCTCGGAACTGATGTTGGAAATCGATATGCATTCATTCCTGCAAAAGGAAAATATACACCGACTCTTCACTGTGCTTTTAATATGAACCACGATTTTGGAGCCTTGTGTGAACATTGAATATTTTAACCCCCAAGGGGGCTGTGTTATATTAATGCTATTTCGTTCAATCAATCTGAAGGTTATTAAGATGTTTGGCTGATGCTGATGAAACTGAAACTCATTCTAAAGTAATGGGCAAGTATATGCAGCTGCCAAGCACGCAGCTCTACGCCCCAAACACCTGATACCATTGGATGCCCAGCAAAACACGGTTCGGCCCAGTATAAGGGCAGGATGCCAGACATGGGTCAGGTACAAACCTGACGGGGGAATGAGACTGTCTGTTCAGTGCCAATTCACAGTGTAGAGGGTGATTTCTCTATTGCTTACTAACTGTAATCATACGGGTTTAGTGTTTGGATTGCTTTCAACATTGTTTTGAAATTTGGAAGTAATTTGCAAATTTCCATTACTACAATATACTACTGACTGAATGATGAAGTCATTTGATTTCATGCATGGGCGCTAAGCCGAAATATCTTTGCTTTGTGTCTGGAGCTTATAAGAATATACATTGGTTGGTGTGATTTATTTTTGGATTGGGCTGTTAGATCAAAGAAGGAGTGTCGAGCTGAGCTATTATCATCATGATGGTGTTTAATACTGAACAGTGATGGTTTATAATTTTAAGACTGTGCCAATATCTAAACTCTAGTGTTAGCTCAATATTAGAAAAATATCAGTGTAGTTTGAAAGCTTTGTGTCATGTTACCATAATTTGGGGACAGCATTTCCCTCCAGTCAATACTCATTACCAACTTTTCTGCTCAAAATCATTATCTAGTTTCTATACTTAATTCTAAATGCTGGTAACTACAGCTGTAGATCAGGCCATTGAATTGGGCACAAGATTAATGATAGCTTTAAAATGAGAATACAATATATTGCAGAAGTCGTGTAAATTTTAGATAATGTGCATGTTTTTAGTAGAAAAATTTCAAAGTATTACATCCCAGCAATGCTGTATTTATAAAAATAGGTTTGCTTAATTTGCCCATGCCTGGGATTTTCCATATAAAATAAGAAAATAATGGGTAAGAATGGAATCTCCAATGTATAGTTTGAAATGTACGAGCTTTTTGCCAGTAGGTCCAATATATTCACTCGAGTGGAACACTTGAGTTTGATTAATTTGAGAATTACTTATTTCAAAATTGATCTTAGGGCTTCTAACCTACTGAAGAGCACAACTTATGGCCTCAAATAAGGTACTCCCCCAATACTCAAACCAGAATATGGGTGACCTCTACTAGAATAGTTTGTGTTCCTTATTTGCCGCTGCCTATTTTAATTGAATACATGTATACTGTATATACTTACATACTTCTATACAAGGAGGAAATCGTTGATACTTTATTACAATGGACACTTTGCGTTCTCCAACCATACAAGGGCGGGGATGATAACAATCGAACTTGACCTGCTGTGTGGCTTTGCCATTGCCAGCATTGATGCACTAGAATGGACAGTGTCCCTGTGCGATCCTGAGCAAACAGACTGTGTGCCAACTATGTCAGGAAGATATCCTTGTGTACCGAAAGACTGAATGTTACCAAGAATGGCTTTTGCAGTGGTCAACTGCATTTAAATAATTAACAGTTCATTTACAGCACATGTCTAAATGAGGTATGTGGGGAGAAGCACCCTCTGAGTTTCCTTTTGTGCTGCCATTCATTGTGTACCCCCCTGTCTGCTTCCTTCTTCCTAAGTGCATCACTTCATATTCATTAGGTTTCGATTCCAGCTGCCATTGATCTGCCTATCTGATCATTCGACCTGTATCTTCCTGTAACAAACGATTTAACTCCTCATTCCTCACTCCTCACTCCAACCACCTAGATTATCTTTGTGTCAAATGGAAACTTCCTGATCACATTCCCTCCCCATCCCCTCCACATTCACATGTACATCATAAAGAATACTACAAATAATAAGGGACACAGCACTGATCCCTGTGATACACCAGGGACACTGGTCTCCAGTCACACAAACAGCCTTCTCCCATCAGCCTCTTTCTCCTACCATTAAGACATTGTTGGATGTCACTTGCCAAGTTACCCTTGATGTTATGAGATTTTACTTTCTTTGTCAATTTCCCATGTGGGAATTTGTCAAAGGCCTTGTTGAAAAAAACATATAAATGACCTCCTCAAACACAACCAATCCTATCTGTTAGCCATGAAATCTATCTGAGATCATGCTGGTTATCCGTGATCAAAGCTTGCCTCTCTCAACGGAGTGAGAAACCCTAGAGAGAGAGAGAGAGAGAGAGAGAGAGAGAGAGAGCTTGGACCCTCTGCCGTGGTGAGTCTAACCTTTTCAGATTCTTTGTGTTTTCCCTGAACTGACTGACATCTCCCGTTTACTCTCTCTTTCTTGTTTTCTGCTCTATTTTTCTTCAGCTATTTTTCTCTTTGTCTGTTTCTCTCGCAGTCTCTCCTCCTGCCTCTCTTTCTTTCTCATTGGCAGCCTCTCCTTTACTTGCTCACTACATCTCACTCTCTCTCTCTCTCTCTCTCTCTCTCTCTCTCTCTCTCACACACACACACACACATGCACACATTGGCAGCACTCCCTTGTTTCTCACGAATTGAATAGAATTAGATTTATTATCACACGTGCTCACATGAGTTCAGTGAAAAGTCAATAAGTCGCCATTTAGAGCACCATCTTAGGTGCAGAGTGATTTGGTTCAGTCCTTAGTGACTGAAAAGTGAAGGAAAAACGGTTTCATCATGGCTATACGGAGTATAACCATCCGTCAGAAACACACAAAGCAAATTTACAAAGACAAACAGCACAGTCTCTGCATAAAGACACTCTGCAGGAGGTCAATGCAGGGGTACCCCACATGGTCTGACCGCTTTACCCTGGGACACAGCTCCCACACCCATCCCCGCCAGGCCCCTGGTCACTGGTGTCCATGCTGACCGCACTGTGGAGGTTGGGATTTAGAGACTGAGCCCGGTCTCTGAGGCCGGGAGAAGGGAGGGGAGGGACAGGGAAAAATGAAAAGTAATGAATGGAGGAGCGCTGGCTGGAGCACTCTACTGGACCCCCATCTTACCTACTCCCTCACTGCCTCTTGTGCTCTCTCTCTCTCTCACACACACACACACACACACACAAACAAACACAGTCACCCATGGGCAGTCTCTCCCTTCGTCTCTCTCATTCTCCTTCGCTCTCTTTTTGTACGTCTGCCCCTTTCTCTAAGTATCTCCAGTTCCCTCACTTCCTTTTATTCTCTCCCTTTTTTCTCATCTCTTCTCTGTCTTATTTGTCCACCACCCCCACACACACCATGACCGTGGTTTGGAACCAAACACCATCCTCCAAGATGGGGGACCGCACCGATGTAGAAAGAGCAGGAAGCTGGAGTGTTCTCCTTTGAGAAGAAAGTGTGTGCAGGACATTTCATTGAGCTGAAGACATGCTGAGGTGAATGAGAGTAACCTGTTCCTATTGAGAGGAGAGATAGGAAGCAAAAGATAGAGAATTGACAACCTAATCCAAGGTGGAAATTAGAAGGGTTTCCGTGCTACAGTGGAATGTTTTGATTTGAAATTCACTGCCTTAAAGGATGCAAATACAATAATAGCTTCCATCATAGATTTCAGTAAATAGCTGTTGTTGGGAGGTTACAGCATTGTGGAGAAAGGTAGGAGAGTCGTGCTAATTTGACACACCTTTTAGATAGTTTACACAGGTGTGATAGGGACAATGGCCTCCTTCTGTTTAACATGTGTTGGATTGAAATGACTAAATAAGTCACACAAAACCTGGATTCCTCTTCAAGCATCAACGTTTAATGATGTTACACCAGTGGGAATAAGCCTCTGGGGACTAAGAATGTTCTTCACTGAGCGAATGAAAACATACGTCTTGATACATTTTATTTTAACACCACTCCAGCAATTACAAACCAATTTTATTTTTAATTGATTGCATTCACAGCTAGTCAAATAAATCATGCGATTGTATGGAGTGATGGACAATCCCAGGACTTCCCGTAACATCATGATGTTTCCCAGACTCCCACATCACCTATCCATGGGCTCTCACAAAGTGTCTTATTCAGCCACATTCCAACACTGCTGACTCGGCATTTGGTATTTAGTTCTCACTGGTTACAGGATGGGAGCTTTTCCCGACAATCGAGGGCTCTCTGTCCATGCCAATTCAGTTCAATCTCTTAATGTCTGTTACATTTTAAAACACTTTTGTAAACATGTTATATTCAAAATATATGGCAATAATGATCTGAGGATAGATAGAGTCTTCCCTTCCATCTTGTGTTGGATCTCAGACTTTGAATCAAATGGGTGTGGAATTTTTATATGAGCATATTCAGGATGTCATTATCCAGCTGTCTGTGCATAAACAGCTGCAGGTGTTTGTTTTCAGCAGGAACCTTTATACAGACATTGTTTTGTGTAGTTGGGTAGAGTAAATGCAAACTGGAAGGCGAGAAGTCAGAGTTTGGTGTTGTAAAATTGTAAAATGAGAAGAGTGTTGTACGGTCTCTTTTAAAAGATTGTGCTTTTTCTGTGCTTGGAGATTTAAAGTGCAAGTACAAAGAGAACCCGAACTGAAAGTTTTGTTACGAAAGACTGTACAATTAGCAGGCCAAACAATAGTATTATTTAACCAAGACAACAGACCTTTTTAATTTAGGCAATCAATTTGATCCAGGCACTTTGGTACCAAAAACATACTCAATTTAATTTTGATGGTTTTGATAACATAGGACTGATCCTATTGTAAGGAATATAGACATGTCATCAAGGGTGTAAGGGAAGCTGCCATCCACCAGAGCTAACTGCCATCTGTCTGGGCTAACAGCTCTCAGCTCTCTCTCTCTCTCGCTCTCTCTCTCTCTCTCTCTCTTGCTCTCTCACAAGAGAAATTGGCTCTCAGAGTCAGTTATGTCTCAGAGAAAGCATAACTGAAATAACAATGCTGTCATAGATGGAGAAGATATTCCGTACAGAAGAATCAATGGAGAAACACAGAACATTCTGGAAGACACGTGACTTGGCTGTAAATTTGTGATACTAAACTCTGTTCTTGTTATATGAGTGGAATTTATATTTATTGTTACAGTATATCATTAGAATCTTCCTTTATTCGGAAAGGTAGCCGTTCGCAGGGATTTATTCTGTTTGTTAATAGTTTAGTTAATTGTTCACTGTTAGAGTTAGATAAATCAATTGTTACTTGTTTTTAAAGTAAGTGTCAAAATTTTATTTTATTTAACCACTAGATATTGCTGAAAAGCAGGTTGTACGACTTTTCACATTCCTTTTCCACATTGTAGGGCAAGGTGCTGCTGTTTGGTTGTTTTGGTTTTTAATTCTTAGAGGGGAGTCAACATCTACTTTATAACTATTGTTAGACAATCTGCATGCTATCGTACCTTGGATATATTCTGTCTACAAAGCTCTGATTGTTCTCGATAATTATTTACCTTTTGATACAAAGCCAACCAAGGTACTATTCGAGTTAACAATCTTTTCAGTCATCTTCTGCCAACTGAGAAACCCTTTTGGTTATTTTGTGCTGCTTTCAGCCAGAAACATCTCCAACAATTTCCCCCTTTTTGGGAAGAGCTGTCAACCAAAGGCTTTTAATCAATTTTTACTGACTGTTTCCAGGCCTGGTATTCCTTGCCTCATTCCTGCTGGACAGTGACATGATTTGAGGAATCTTGTTCAAGTTATCAAAGCAATACGTCCAGTTATTTGTATTGTTGGCAGTTTCTGTTGTTCTCTTATCAGGACCCATTCTTTTTTCTTTAGCATGTAGCATTAGCAGGATCTGCAGCCTATGCTTCCCAGGACAGAGCCAATACTAATTGTATTCCTACCAATATGTGAGATACTGTCCTCATGTAGGCACATATATTCACATTCATTCACCAATCCCATTTCTTCTCCTGCATTTCTCTTCTGAAGTTCTTGTTCCTCCAGAATTTTTTCACCTTCTTTTGTAAGTGATCGTAGAATTACACTGTATGACCTATCTTTTTTTTTAAAAAAAAAACACACAACACCAGGTTATAGTCCAACAGGTTTATTTGGGAGCATTAGCTATCGGAGTGCTGCTCCTTCATCAGGTCAGCTGTGGAGCAGGACCATACGATACAGAATATACCACAAAAGATGACAGTGTTATGCTACTGAAAAGATATATTGAACAAACCTAGACTGCTGTGAAGACTTTAACCTTTTAGAATGAGCTGCGGTTTCCGATCATTAATCTGTAAATCCCCGAACTTCTTTTCTGTCTCATGCTCAAGATAGCTGAAAGTTTTAAAGATAAAAGTGACATCTCAGCTCAGACAATGCATTAAAGATGTGAGGTTAGAGTCTACCTGTGTCCCGATCTCCAGTCAGACTGATCCTATTTCTGAAGTGGTATTTATATAATATTGCATGGATTCACTTCCTGTAGATTGCTCCTTTTTGGAGCAAAATCAAATGTATCTCCAAATATCATTCTGCAAATATAAATTCAACCCATTGACATAAAAGTATGTGCACTTGCATGAGACAGACAGAGAGAGAGACTGAGTGTGTGCATGTGAGTGTGTGCACGTGAGAGAGTGTGTGTTTGCGTGTCTGCATGCTTGGTAAAGTGTGTGTGTGAGGGTGATGGAAGATAAGCCTGTCAGTGGGTGTGTGCATGAGTGTGAATGTGGGGGTTGTGGGTGTGTGTGTTTATGAGAGATGGTCTGCGTGAATATGTGAGTATGTAAAGTGTGTGTGGGTCTGAGTGTGTATGTTTGTGTGTGTGTGTGTGTGTGTGTGTGTGTGTGTGTGTGTGTGCACGCGCACATGTTTATAGTACAATGGGGTCAACTGTACTGTGAAATGAACCTAAGGTCAGGTTTGATGCCATTCCCATGCATACCAAACCTGGCTATCAGCCTCTGCTTAGCCTTTGTGTATTGTTTCCTGTCCTGAAGTCTGCCTTGGAGGAGGTTCACTTGAAGATCCGAGGCCGAGTGTCCCTGACCACTGAAATGTTCTGCGACTGAGAGGGAACACCTCTGTCTGGTGATGGTTCCATGCAACAATCTTATGTTCCTGCCCCACAGCTACCTGATGAAGGAGCAGCGCTCTCAAACCTAGTGCTTCCAAATAAACCTGTTGGACTGGAACCTGATTTTGTTGGATTTTTAACTTTGTTCACCCAACAGCAGCACCACCAGGGGCACCACATCATGACCTATCTTTTGTCTAATTTCCCTCAACGGTTTCGGGAAGTGTGGAATAGTGGCTGCTTCTATCTCTACAGAATCAAGGCGATTGTATTGGAGCGGATCAGATAGTGTGAGCATTTCCAATTCTCATTGTTTGTCATTTTTTATTTTTGTTGAGACGACGACATTCTTAAAATCTGTTATGTTAATAAAAAGAAAGCAGAAAACTGTGGACATACTCAGCAGGTCAGAGAGAATAGATGCAGACTAACAGACTGAATGGTTCAAACTAGTAACGTTTCATCTCAACTGAAGAAAGTTGGAAATACAACAAGGTTTAAACCAAAAGTGTAGGAGGCGATGGTGTGTTGAAAAGTGAAGGACTATGATGCTGGAGGGCACGAGACAGAATGTGTTATGATGCAACAGTAGGAATGTGTATAAAAAAGCTCATATTTGTGAATGACTGCATAAATGTGTCTCAGTGCAATAAGGGGAAATAAAGATATTTTAAAATCTCAGAGCAGCAAATAAATGAATGTGAGAGTGGGACAGCGCAGAAGCTAAAATTCAAATCGAGAAAAGATGTAATTTAGAGCTTGAGGTTCTGAAATGATCCCCTGAGAAGATGAAGTTCTCTTCCTAGAGCTTTGCAGTTGCTGAGACACTTTAGTTACAGGAGTCTGTTCTGTAATTCAGTGATGGTGGGTTCATTGACCAACACCCCCATTTGTTCAATTTTCCACAATTGTCAGAATTCTTTACATCCTCATTTCACTGAACTCAACTCATCTCAGATTTAAAATAAAACAATGAATCCAGCAGGAATGGCCAGGTACTGAAGTGAGCCCGAGTGTTCCAACATTGTTTGTTGCAGAATTGTCTTTAATGTCAATGCTGGAATCGCTGGATTTAATTTACTTCTCGGTCTTAAAGCTAAATCCACAAACATAGTTCTCGCTTGGCCTTGTCTGTTCCACTGAATATTCCAAAACAAAATTAAGTCCCACCAGAAACCGTGGGGATCAGCTCACATCTCAGTCATTGGATTCTGCCAGTAATTCTGCTGGAACAGGATCAAAAGGGCAAAGAAGTGGCCTATGTCCCTGTCAAAGACCTCTGTAGGCCCATAACACAGAATGTAGACAGAAAAGCCTAAAAGTGATAGGCAGGACTGGTAACACAGTAATTTCAGAATCACTGCCAGTCCCGTGTGCTGTTGAAAATTGGAGTGGTGTAATTGGATGATTGGACATGTGGCTGGGAAACTGGTTCAGGAGGTCAGGCAGCGTGTTTCAGAGGTGATGGGACCAGCTCTGGAGCAAGATCATTCCCAACAAGATGGACGGTTTGCATCTTGGCAGAACCAGAATGATGAACGTCATAAATAGGTTTGCAAGTGCTGTTGGGGAGGTGACAAACAAGATAGGAAATTGCCTGGGAAAGTCAGAGGGTGCTTGGCTTCAAGGGAAGACGAGATTCATATTGTCTCCCTCCCTGGTCACTTTCTGGGTCTGCCTTTGCTGCATCCTAAATTGTTCCCAATCGTTAGACCCACCATAGTTTCTGGCATTCTTAGCAGCAATTTCATTTGATTGCAGTGCAATTTGTAACATATTTTACCATCACACCAGCTAGGAACATGTACAGCACAGCAGAACACAGAACACTTTCATTGTCTGGATATAAAACAAGTCTAACTCAATAAAGAAATCAGTGAACAAACAGGAAATACACGAGTGAGAATTTTAAATCGAAAATTTGAACGGTTATATGCCTGTTGTCTTCCAGTGGTCACGGGATGATCAGGGAATACTGGTATTTGTTGGAAATGCAAATAAGGAGGGTGGAAGAAATGTGGACAAAGTAAATGTATGGAGACCATAACCTGGTACTCAGCCGATTTGGTGCTGGTTATGAGTGTCCAGAGTTAACAATAGAATAAAATGATTGCTTCACCAATTATGATCAGAGACAATGATGGATGTCGGAGCTGTTTTGTGGCTGGTAAACAATAAGTCTTGGTGATGACGCAAGTATCTTTTTGATTTGATCTCAGACTCCAATATCAAGTCACAAACAATCAGGATTCATCCAGAGTCAGTTCCTGCTAAGCTCGATGGAGTCAGTGAGATCCACAAAACATTTTCATGGAAGCACTGAGGATGTCGGCTCAACTCCCACATCCAATCCGGTTCCCGAGCTTCGGATCCTCTCTGCCACTCAGCTCTCTGATTGGTCCTTGGACTCCCCCATCCATCACATTAGTGTTTGTGAAAAGACAGAGTGTGGAAAGAAACAAAGAAACGCAGGAACTGATAGTGGTTATCAAGGCAGGGTGGATTTAATGGAAACAGACTATGTCAATAATTGATGAAAATACATTTCTAATAAAAATGCAAAATGTTTACAGTTTATGTTAGATTTTTACTCTCTCTAGTAGGAACGTCTTGTTTTTGTACTGCTTTCCAGACGTATATCTCAGGGAATTCCGTGAGGATGAGTGGACAGGTGCCTGTCATTGTGTTTCCCATCCTGGCCCCTGAAGTTAACACTGACCCTTTCCTCCAGGTCATTTATTCTGTATCCGTGTCACTCACTGAGTACTGATTATTTGGGATTAGTGTGTCTTTTGTGCATGTTTAATTCCACTTTCCTTTTTGTTTTTGTTGTTCAGCTTTCTACGAGCCATTGCTGATTGCTAACAGCATTTGTCACCAGCTTTGCTCCTGCAGTCTCTGTTTTGTTCCTGAGATGGAATCATTCCTTACCCATGAGAAAAGGAGTGTTACCACATTGCTGCTGCTCATTCTCTTTTCAGTCCATTCACAAGAACTCTTCATTCCATTCTCTACTGCATTTCATGTTGCCTCTCAGTTACTTCGCTTTATTCATCAATTGAGTTATTTTTAGAACGGGATATTTCACTGCATCCTTTAACTGGTCTCTGAACCTTTTTTGCGTTACCACATAAATAAATGCATTTGAGCAGCAGCTTAGATTCCGCAACATATATGCAACTTGTTCAAAGAGACCTGAGTCCTCCAAGTAATAACCAATATCAAATATATAAATAACATACACCAACCAGAGTAGTATGAAGCTGGCAGATATAGCAAACAGTAAAGTCGCAGATTTCTTTCTGCTCTCTGTCTCGGGGTCATTCTCTGTCTTTCGCTGACCCCTCAGTACCTTACGTGTCTTATTGGCCTCGAAGATGTGTCTGATGGTCAGAACATTGAGAAAGAGACAAAAAGTGAAAGGGAGAAGCGGTGTTAAAAATGATTCAACATATTTAAAACTCACCCACAGAGGTTCAGTAAAGTAACTGTCCCGGGTATAACAGTACCATTGAACGTTGTTGATGGTCCTTCGAGATTCAAATCGGAAGTAGTTGGGAATGTTCTTTAAAAAAAAGAAAATACAGATTGTTGCCAGAACCCTCATTGCAGTTTTCTCTGTGCAATACTGAGATTTCATCTGATGAAAACAAATGGCAACATATCGATCAAAAGAAAAAGCGACAGTGAACCAGACAGAACAATCAATTGTGAAGTCAGTCAGGGCCTGGTTCACACTACAAACAGAAGTGACGTCCAGGAAAGACCGTGGATAGTAATAGTAAGTAAACTCATTACTTATGACATCAAGAATAATGTAAAGTAGATCAGACACAGCCATCATGACCAGATAGCGAGTGGTGCATGTTGACAGACCGCACTTGCCCCTAGACAAGAATATAATCGCCGCTAGACTAACTGTAAGAGAGAAATTGGAAAAAAAAGACTTGAAGTTACTGATCAAATATTCTCTGTGCCTGACTGGTTTTAGCACAAAGATGATGAGTGTTCTGTGTCATATAATCTGAAGCACTACAGTTACCACTGTCAAATGAATCATTGCACTTGTAAATATTATAGGAATTTGCATGAGGAGCAAATAACTTCTGGAAATACGGTTATGTTCTCAATATTTTTGGGTTAGACTAATTGATTTCACCAGCTTTATAGGTTACTCAGACTGGCCGGAGTTTCCCATAAGACCACAACATCCCCACAATCACACCCTGGATCAGTAACATAAAGAATGGAGGACACCTAACATGGTCATTGAATGCAATATTACTGCTTTCAGTTGTGGAGACTCAACACCTCAGATTGACTCCAGAATTGTACATCCACACTAACAGAATGACAGTACAGGGCACTGAATCACTCAACAGTTTCCAGGAATAGATGTCCTCCACAACGTAAATGATAGGGCATGGAGTCAAAGACTAGGTGATGTTCAGGGGAGCTGGGATCGAGTTCTGTTATGGCAGGTAATGAAATTTGAGTTCAATAAAAAATATGGATTTAACAGTCTAATAGTGACCATTAAAGTGTTGTTGATTGTGAGGGAAAAGAAAACATCTCATTCACAAACATCCTTTGGAATATCTTTCATCCTAATGTGGTTTGGCATCCACGTAGCTCCAGACCCACAACGATCCGGTGACTCTAACGTGCCCCCTGGGCAATTAGAAAGTGAGGACTGCAGATGCTGGAGATCAGAGCTGAAAATGTGTTGCTGGAAAAGCGCAGCAGGTCAGGCAGCATCCAAAGAGCAGGACAATCGATGTTTCGGGCATGAGCCCTTCTTTCTGAAGAAGGGCTCATGCCCGAAACGTCGATTCTCCTGCTCTTTGGATGTTGCCTGACCTGCTGCGCTTTTCCAGCAATACATTTTCAGCCCTGGGGAATAGGTGGTAATTCGGGGTCATGTAACTGATGCCAAAATCCATTGAATAAATTACAAAAACTGTGCTCCCCATACACATTTAAAGATACGATATCTCCCACTTGATTCAACATAGTTTCTGGAATTGGGAACACCAACATGTAGACCAGAACCCAGCACAGACAACCAAGGCAAAGGATGTTTCTCATGGTTTTGAGACTAGCAAGAGTTTGGAAATTCATGGAATCAACAAAGTAAGATGTGGCACTGACTATCCTCGAGGGAGAGTGATGCCCTGAATTCAGCAAGACCGCAGCACCAAGCATCCATCCATTCACTTTGAGTATTCCTCCTGTTCTCTGCCATTCAGGAAACTCCCTTAGATACAAACCATTCTTTAGTTCACAGATCTCCTCTTGCAGAAACAATAATAGTAAGTATTTTAAAAAGTACACATTAATGTAAGCTTCAGTGACCAGGCCCATATTCATTGTCCAGCTGTAATCACCATTATGAATGACGCCTTTTGAATAGCTTTATCGCCTGGGCTGCAGAGAAACCCACAGTGTTTTTGGGGGAGAGTTGCCGAATTGTTACCCAGCAACAATAATGATACAATGATAGGTTTCCAAGTTGGGATGAAATTTGGCTTGAAAGGGATCTGGCATGTGATGGTGTGTCTGTGCATCTGCTGCCCTTGATCATGGGTCATGTGTTTACGAGGTATTGTTGAGAAAGATTTGGGGTGTTCCTAGTTTGTATCTTGTAGGTAGTATTCACTGTTGGTCATCCTTGTCATTGGTGAAGGGAGTGATTACTTAATGTAGTGATTGGCACACTAATCAATCGACTATTTGCTCAGCACAATGTGGAGCTTTGTGAGGGTTGCAATTGAGCTTCAGTAAGACAGATGCATGGAGAACGCTCTATCTCACCCCTGACCTTTGTATTCAGGATGGTGGACATGGATTAGAGAGGTAAGCAGGGACCTTATTGCCACAGTAATCAATGTCTGACACACTCCTGCGGCCTCAGCACCTTGTATGGTTGTACCAGACCAATGTCTTGCCAATGGTTGGCCCAAGTTGCAGTCAGTGATGGTGATGTCAAAGTAAGTCAATGGGAGATTGGGAGATACTCAATTTTTGGAGATGGTCATTGCTGGGTGCCTGTGAGATGCAAATGATCTTTGTCAACTATTGGCCCAAGCTGGATGTTACCTTGCTGTATCTGGGCACGGACCTTTTCAGTATCTAAGGCATCATAAATTGTACAGAACATGGTGCAATCAGGAGAAAACCTCATCACTTCGGAAATGGTGACGGAGGGAATGGCAGTAATGAGTGAACATTATATATTGGGACTGAGGACATGACTTTGAAGAATTCCTGCAGAGATATACAATGACTGAGATGATTGACCTCCAACAGCCATAACAATAACTATGTTAGCTAGCATGCTGAGCTGGAAGATTTGTTTTCAGATGTTTCATTACCGTTCTGAGTAACATCATCAGTGAGAGTCTCTGGTGAAGCGCAGGTGTCATGGCCCCCTATTGATTTATGGGTCTTTTTTTTCTGTGGGTGAGGTCATTTTTGGTTCTATTGTTTTGAAGGGAAGGTAGCTCGGACCTAAATCGATGTGTTTAATCATGGAGTTCTGGTTAGAATGCTATGCAAAGACTGCACGAAACACTATGTAGAACCAACAGACAGACAACGAGCTATCCACACCCACGAACACCAACTAGCCACTAAACACCACCATCAGCTGTCCCTTGTAGCCATGCAAGGACCACAAATTCGACTGGGACAACACAATGATCACAGGACAAGCTAAACAGTGGGCAGCCAAAGAATTTCTAGAAGCATGGCATTCAGCATGGACTCCATCAACAAACACATAGAACTAGACCCAATATACCGCCATTAGAGGGAACAACTGGAACCGGTAATCAGAAGCAGCAGGAACGGAAACAAATCATTCCTGGACGACACAGTACAGCAGCACTTCAAAGGAGGCTCCAAAGCACTGAAGATGTCACCTAGACAGGGAACAAAACGTCTGCAAATCAACTTCCCTGCTCAGCGAACACACCTACAACTCCGGCACATTTTAGACACTGTGTTAAAACTGATTGATGTGCGTAGCTCGTCGATATCCCTTCCGCCAAAGAGGACATGCATCACAAAGCGACAATTGGAAAATTAACTGTGGATGGATTACGAATTGAAGATTGAAATATTGTTAATCAAAATCTAATTCAGGTACAGACCTTAAACGGTGTCAACAAATCTAGTTCTACATTCATCCTTCGAGTCATAGTCTCATACAGAACAGAAACAGACCCTTCATTCCAACCAGTCTATATCAAACATAATTCCAAATTAAAATAGTCCCACCTGCCTGCTCCTGTCCCATATACCTCCAAACCCTTCCTATTAATGTGCTTACCTAAATATCTTTGAAACGTTTTAACTGTCCTCACATCCACCACTTCCTCAGGAAGTTCATACTACTCGAGGTAAAAGAAAGCCCCTCACTTTTCTTCAAAAACTCTCTCTCCTCTCACTTTAAAAAAATGTGCCCCAGTTTTGAAAGCACCATTCTAGTAAAACACATAACTACCATTAAACTTGTCTGTACCTCTCAATATTTCATAAGCCTCTTTACGTTTGCCTGTTACGCGCCACAGAAGCAACTCCCAGCCAATCCAGCCTTTCTTCAGAACCCAACTCTTCCGTACTCAGCAGCATCCCGTTAAATCTCTTACTACTCATCTCCAGCATGATCATATCCTTCTTACAGCTGGGCGACCAGACGTGGACACAACATTCTAGAAGAGACCTTTTCGATGTCAAGTATATCGTCTACATAACATCCAAACCACTATACTGAAACGACTGAGGAATGAAGGCAAACATAATAAATACCTTCGTAACCACCCTGTCCATATGAAATGTACACTTCAAAGAATAATGAGCCTGCACCCCTAGGTCCCTCTGCTCTACATCACTATCCAAAGCCCTACACTTGTTTGTCGCACCAAAGTGCAATACCTTGCATTTATCCAGATTGTCCTCCACCTGCCATTTTCCAGCCCATTAACCCATTTCATCACGATCCCTCTGTAAGCTTCGACAAACTTCTTCACTGTCTACTATGCCACCAATGTTGATGTTGTGCGGAAATTACTAAGCATGAAACCTATATGTTGGCCCAAACCATTGATATAAATGATAAACAAAAATGGATCCACAGCAGATTCCTGCGGATCAACGCTGATGACAGGCCTCCGGTCAAACAAATAAAACTCCACCACCACTTTCTGCTGCCTGCCAATGAGTAATTAAGTTCCCAATGGTGAGGCTCAGTCTGAATCCCATGTGTCTAGATTAGAGTGGTGCAGGAAAAGTCCAGCAGGTCAGGCAGCTTCTGAGGAGCAGGAACATCGACCTTTCAGGCAAAAGCCATTCTTGATGATGGGCTTTTGCCCGAAACATGGATTTTCCTGCCCCTCGGGTACTGCCTGACCTACTGTGCTTTTCCAGCACCACTCTAATCTTGACTCTGATCTCCAGTATCTGTAATCCTCAGTTTTGCCTAGTTGATTTTAAACTTACACTGAATCCCATGTGATGTAACTTTACTAATTAATCCTCCATGTGGAGACTTGTCAAAGGTTTCACTAAACTCCAAGTGTACAATGTCTACTGCTCTGCGATCATCAATCTTTGTAATAACTTCCTAAAAAAATGTAATGTTTGTGATACACAATGTTTCTTGGACAAACTCCTTAGTGACCATCATTAATCAATACTTGCCTCCCTTAATATCCATAATTCTTATCTTTTAAAAATCACCTCCAATTTATCCCCAGACAAAATCAGACTTACAGGTCTATATTTCCCCAATTTCTCCTTAAAATCTTTCTCAAACAAAGGTAAAACACTAGCCACCCACCAGTCATCAGCCCCCTCACCTGTAGATATATATGATGCAAATACTTCTGCAAGGGGTCTCCTAATTTCCTCCCTTATTTTACATAACATTCTGGGATACATTAGATCAGTTGCCAGAGATTTATTCACCTTTATATTCTCGAAGACCTCTTCAGGATTGGGAACTGTTTTGAAACATCAAAATGTGTTCCTCTGCGTTGTGTAGTCTCCATTTCTTCCTCCACGTTATAAACTAGCGCAGAATATTCATTCAGTATCTCGCCCAATCCTGGGGTTCCACCCAAAAATGACCTCCTTGATCTTCAGTGGGACCTACCTTCTCTCCAGTTACCGTCTTACTCTTCATGTATTTGTAGAATCTCTTTAGATTATCCTTGACTTTACCTGCCAATCTGATCGATATCCCCTCTTTGCATTCCTGATATTTTTCTTAAGAATACCCATGCACTGCTTATATTGATTAGGAGATTCAACCGGACTAAGTTGTGTATATCTCAAATACGATTCTCTTTTATTCTTGGCTAAAATCTCAATACATATATTCTTCCATTGTCCCTTAATCTTACCAACCTTACCCTTCGCTTAAACTGGAAGAAAATGTCTTGGAACGCGAGTCAGCACAATTTTAAAAGCTTCCTAACTGTTAGGTGCCCTTTTACCTGCAAATTTATTAATGTCGAGAAAATGAATTCGAGAAGCAATGTCCTACAGCTTTGCTGACAGATTAATCATAACCAAAAATATGATTTATGCAAACATAATTAGTCTATGAAACAATTGATTGAATTGACACTGTTACTCTGGTATTTTTACTTCATGCAAAAAGTCATTTTTTTAATCTACAATGATTAAACTTTGTAAAATTAGTACCGAATCTATTCAATCAACTGTGATTATTTCCACAGGGACAATAATCAAAACAGATCAAAATGACAAATGTAATATAAGCGATGCATTGCATGGCTTCAATTACATTATGGTCCTCATTACCACTGCGGTCAGACATTCCCTTTCATTCTGTTCCCCACAAACAGTTACATTCTACAGTCAGAGATGTTCCTCATTGTGCAAGGCCACTGGGGTCAGTTTTTCCCCTCCAATTAGTAAACCAAACTCAGTGTAATTTTACTTTGAGAGATGCTCCCAGTAACACTTGGACACTGGGGTTAGTTATTATTCTTTGGCTAGAAACCCACACTCGCTAAAATTCTAAATGAAAGATGTTCACTGAATCACATTGCCACTGAAATCTGGTGTTCCCACCAGATTATTGACCCACACATAATACAGTTCTACAGTGAACGGTATTCCCAGTAAAACTTGCAATTGGAAACATTGAGATTCTTAGGTTAATGCTCCACATTTAGAAAAATTTAAAGTCTGATTGAAGATTTGTAGCTTGGGTGTCCGTTGTTGTGGTTCTGTTCGCCGAGCTGGAAGTTTTTGCTGCAAACGTTTCGTTCCCTGGCTAGGGAACATCATCAGTGCTATTGGAGCCTCCTGTGAAGCGCTGCTTTGATGTTTCTTCCGGTATTTATAGTGGTTTGTTCTTGCCGCTTCCGGGTGTCAGTTTCAGCTGTAGTAGTTTGTATGTGGGGTCCAGGTCGATGTGTCTGTTGATGGATGTTCTTGCCGCTTCCGGGTATCAGTTTCAGCTGTAGTGGTTTGTACATGGGGTCCAGGTCCATGTGTCTGTTAATGGAGTTTGTGGATGAATGCCATGCCTCTAGGAATTCCCTGGCTGTTCTCTGTCTGGCTTGTCCTGTGATGGTAGTGTTTTCCCAGTCAAATTCATGTTCCTGGTTGTCTGAGTGTATCGCTACTAGGGATAGCTGGTTGTGTCGTTTTGTGGCTAGCTGATGTTCATGGATGCGGAATGTTAGCTGTCTTCCTGTTTCTCCTATATAGTGTTTTGTGCAGTCCTTGCATGGTATTTTGTAAACTACGTTAGTTTGGCTCGTGCTGGCTATTGGGTCCTTTGTTCTAGTGAGTTGTTGTCTGAGTGTGGAAGTTGGCTTGTGTGCTGTTATGAGTCCTAAGGGTCGCAGTAGTCTGGCTGTCAGTTCTGAGACGCTCCTGACGTATGGTAGTGTGGCTAGTCCTTTTGGTTGTGGCATGTCCTCGTTCCGTGGTCTATCTCTTAGGCATCTGGTGATAAAGTTGCGTAGGTATCCGTTTTTGGCGAATACCTTGTATAGGTGTTCCTCTTCCTCTTTTCGCAGTTCTGGTGTACTGCAGTGTGTTGTGGCTCTTTTGAATAGTGTCCTGATGCAGCTTCGTTTGTGTGTGTTGGGGTGGTTACTTTCATAGTTTAGGACTTGGTCTGTGTGTGTTGGTTTCCTGTGTACCCTTGTGGTGAATTCTCCGTTGGGTGTTCTCTCTACTAACACGTCTAGGAATGGGAGTTGGCTATCCTTTTCCAACCCAAACTCTGGATCAGATACGTCAATGACACCTTTGTAATCGTCAAAAACACAGAAATAGCAAAAACACACCGAATCATCAACGCCACACTCACAGGAATACGATTCACGAGAGAAGAGGAAAAGGATAGCCAACTCCCGTTCCTAGACGTGTTAGTAGAGAGAACACCCAACGGAGAATTCACCACAAGGGTACACAGGAAACCAACACACACAGACCAAGTCCTAAACTATGAAAGTAACCACCCCAACACACACAAACGAAGCTGCATCAGGACACTATTCAAAAGAGCCACAACACACTGCAGTACACCAGAACTGCGAAAAGAGGAAGAGGAACACCTATACAAGGTATTCGCCAAAAACGGATACCCACGCAACTTTATCACCAGATGCCTAAGAGATAGACCACGGAACGAGGACATGCCACAACCAAAAGGACTAGCCACACTACCATACGTCAGGAGCGTCTCAGAACTGACAGCCAGACTACTGCGACCCTTAGGACTCATAACAGCACACAAGCCAACTTCCACACTCAGACAACAACTCACTAGAACAAAGGACCCAATAGCCAGCACGAGCCAAACTAACGTAGTTTACAAAATACCATGCAAGGACTGCACAAAACACTATATAGGAGAAACAGGAAGACAGCTAACATTCCGCATCCATGAACATCAGCTAGCCAAAAAACGACACAACCAGCTATCCCTAGTAGCCATACACTCAGACAACCAGGAACATGAATTTGACTGGGAAAACACTACCATCACAGGACAAGCCAGACAGAGAACAGCCAGGGAATTCCTAGAGGCATGGCATTCATCCACAAACTCCATTAACAGACACATGGACCTGGACCCCATGTACAAACCACTACAGCTGAAACTGATACCCGGAAGCGGCAAGAACATCCATCAACAGACACATCGACCTGGACCCCACATACAAACTACTACAGCTGAAACTGACACCCGGAAGCGGCAAGAACAAACCACTATAAATACCGGAAGAAACATCAAAGCAGTGCTTCACAGGAGGCTCCAATAGCACTGATGATGTTCCCTAGCCAGGGAACGAAACGTTTGCAGCAAAAACTTCCAGCTCGGCGAACAGAACCACAACATTTAGTAAAATGCTGCATTACAGATACCCAGCAGAACATTCAATGCTCTCTATGCTGACGAAGGCGTAACACCCCATAGTTACCTGTTCCACCCACCCATTGCCCACATTGTATCTGGCACATTTAGAACAAACTGCCTGCGCAAGACGCACAAACACAATACCTTGACATCAAGTAATGGGAAATATCAGGAGTCACTAATCAGGTTGTTACAAAATCTGACAGATAGCAGGCTTTTAACTCCCACAGAGAGAGAGAGAGAGAGAGAGAGAGAGAGAGAGAGAGAGAGGGGTCTTTCTAAACACTTCCTAGACCAGCCAGGACCGGTACTCAGCCAAACTCCATCAACGTGGCCTCAGTACAAACCCATTGGGCACAGAGCAGAGAAACAGACAATGCTGCACATTACTGAGGGCCTCCTCATTGACAACCTCTTCACTTTAAACTCAGTAAGTGAGGACACTGTCACCTGGCATCAGGATTTCCCTTGCTAAAAGGAAGTAAAATACTTATCAGTCGTCGAGTGGAAATAGGTATGAACCAACGCAAAGTATTATGCACGTTGATTTGTTCGAAGACTTACTGGAAATACCAACAACAGCAAGGATGGTGTAGTATACTTTAGCGACCATTTGCCTTGGAAGATGCATTTTGTTGTTTGTGAAACAATCCCTCTGTTCCTGCTGCTGGCAATCTGTTGGAACGGGGGAATTCTCTCAGAGTTGGAGCTGACACCGTACTAGAGTTATTATTTTGTATTGTGTGGTATATATAATGGGAAACAGTGATTACATTTTCAATTGTTAAAACCACTTTGAACAAACAGATTACGACAACAGGTCTATTTTAATGAAATTATGTCATTGAGGTTTACGTCTGTCAGTGAAAACCCCAAAGACTGAATTAATCTGATCCTATTAGGTCTCAAATGTTAATTGCAATTTATCATCAAACAACAATGCTGGCATTCTTTCACACACTAGCAGTCCCATCAATACCTAAACATCTTTTGATATTCCTGTCAGTGACGACCTTCATTTTGCGGAGGCCTTTCAGTCATTCATTACCTCATGTTGTAGACCTCCTTCAGAGATGTTTCACTGGACGCTGTTCTAGCATTGCTTTTCTGGTTAATTCTTTTATACAGCTCATTGCGGAAATTTTCTCTGTGAATGAGTACTCTAACACAGAACATGAGGATGATACTGACCACAACAACAGCTAAAACTTACCCTGGGTAATATTTCCTAGACACTAGTGCAAATGGAAATAAACTGATTCAGGAATTTAACTTTAGAATTCTAGAATGACAGAAACATATAGAACACAAGAAGCACTTTGGCCCATCGTGTTTGTCCTGTCAAAATTAGACTAAATCTACCTCTGTCCTACTTTACAGCACCTGGCCCATAGCCTTGAACCGTATGATTGCAAGTGCTCATGTAAGAATTTCTTTTAAAGTTTGTGTGGTTTTCCGTTTCAAATTCCAGCCAGGCAGTGCATTGCAGGCCATTACCATCCTCTCGGTGAGAAGCATTTTCCTCATGTCCCTTCGAAACATTCTCCCTTTCAGCTTCAAATTACGCCACATGGTTGTTGGTACTTTGCCTGAGAGGAACAACTGTTTTCTATTCACCCTGTCCAAGCTGCTCATAGTCTGATATACCTGATTTCTGCTCTGGAGAAAGGAACCCGTGTTTACCCAGTCTCCCTCTTCACAGCTGAATTGTTGTTGATAAAGCAACATTCTGATGAATCGTCTTTGTACTCCCTCCAATGCAGTCACATCTTTTCTAAGGGACAGTGATCAGAACTGCATTCAACACTCTAACTGTGGCCTACACAAAGTCCTCTACAGCTCCAACAGTATCTCCCTGCTCTGAGAATCTGTGCCTCAATTGGTAAAGACACACATCCTGTATGCCTTCTTAGCTATCCTATTAAGCTGTCCTGTCACATGCAGGATTCTGTAAGTAAACATCTCAGTTTATATTCCCAAAGCTTCCTCGTGTCCTACCATTCATTGAGTACTGTTTGTCTTGTGACTTCTGCTGCAGCACATCCTCTCACGTTTTGTCAGCGTTAAATTTCATTTGCCATTGATCTCCTCATCTGACAAATCTGTTTAGTTCTCTCTGTAACCTGAGACTGCTTTCCTCACTGCCAACAATCTGGTCAGGGTTTGTGTCATGCACAAACGTAGTTGTCTCTAACAAATTCAAGAAATGGCAGAAAAACATGACAAAGCACCATGTAAAAGGACAACGCTACGGACACTTGGAATCTAAAACGAAAGCAAAAAGTACGAGAGAAATTGAACAAACCTCACACTATATGTGGAGAGAAATGCAGAGTTAACCGTTTGTGTCCAAATAATTTCAGAGCAGTGCTGAATTCAACAGAATCGTGTCGGATTTGAAACATTCATTATCTCTCTCTTTACCGTTAAACCAGGCCTGCTAAGCTCCTTCAGAACTTTCTGTTGAACAGCAATGTAATCAGTTTAGTTGGCATACCTACAAGCATGCAGTCCACCTTCCAGCGATGGACAGCAGCAGCATTGAATTTCATGGACAATATGCACTGCAGAAATTCACCAATGCACCTTAGACAGCATCTTCCAGGTCACTCCCATCCTAAAGACTAAGGCAGTAGATACATGAGACCAACTCGACCTGCCTGTTTTCTTCCAAGTCCCTCACCATCCTGACTTGGGCATATGTATTCCTTCAGTAATGTTACCATAGTCCCAGTGAACTCTAGAGCTGCTTTCCCATCAGTGAGACACGACGGGTCGATGTTTTAACCTGAGGATCACCATACCTCAGGGAGGGGTGAGGTTGAGAAGGTGGAATGCTCCTGGTGATCTGACAGTGTGAGGATTGAACCTGCGCTGTTGGTGTCACTCTACATCACAAACCAACAGTCCAATCACCCTGCTGCGGGGGAGCGGTGGGCGGAGTCAGTTAGCACAATTGGCTTGATGGCTGGTGTGAGATGTAGGGAGGCAAGGTGATCCTTAGGTTAGACCCACCATCGTTTGTCTTTCTATGAGAGAACAGCCCTCTGGAACTAAGTCAATTCCTTCAGTGTCCATCTGTCGGAATCCTGGAAAATCCCTCTCCCCTTCACTCTACTGTACAATTGTTCCATCACCAGCAGGACTGCAGTGATACAGGAAAGCAGCTACCAGCACAGTCTCAACGAAAATCCGCTTTGGCCCAGCCATTGCAGTCACGTCCCCTTCATTAATTAAAGCAATACATCTGATTAAGAAAAAGAACATATTGACAACCAAGATTATGGCTGAAAAACAATTCCAACAAATTTATAAATCAAATTATTGAGTGTGTAACATTTGGCAGATATTTTTGAATGGATGCTGTGTGGGTGTTTGGACTGGAAAGGGTATAACCATTGCTATAAGCGAATTCATCAAATTGTCAAATATTCAGTTCAGCCACGTTTTACCCACAGTGACAAGCATGGGGCAGAGAGCAACGTTGGCTGAAGTTTCTTTGAAAAGTTTCTGAACTGTTTCGCATTTTAAAACAGAACTACCAGGGAGTGGTTAGTGTATGTAGCAGGTCATGAATTTCTTGCTGCCCAAAGCAAATTGTATATTTTTTATAATTTGGTTTATTCATTCATTGACGGGATGTGGGCAGCACTGGCCAGGTCAGCATTTATTGCCCATCCCTAATTGTCCAGAGGGCAGCTAATAGTTAACTACATTGCTGTGGGTCTGGCGTCACGTGCAGGACAGACTGGGTAAGGATGACAGACTCCTTCTCTAAAGGACATTAGTGAACCAGATGGATTTTTTCAACAATCGACCATGGATTCATGATCATCATTAGACTTTTAATTCCAGATTACACTGATTCCAAATTGCACCATCTGCCATGGTGGGATTCAAACCCAGTTCCACTGAACATTACCTGGGTCTCTGCATTAACAGTCTAGTGACAGTCTAGTGATTGTCTCCCCTCCTGAATAATACAGGAATATGATGTTTGGTCAGTCCTTGTGTCTCAGATGTAAATATACAGCAAGTGATCCAAGATTGGTCAGTGTTTGTGTTTGACAGGAACAAAGCATAATGCCCTTGTGAACAACACAGCAAAATGGTTCCTGTAATTGCAACGCGACTGTGTTCTGGAACCAGCACAGAAACTTTAATTGTATTCGAAGAATATTGCTATCCTTGTTGTAACTCTGGGATAACAGAAGTATCAGGAGAGCACAGTAAATTTTAGAGTGTGCTGTTTCAGATTTAAAGTGACAATGTTTCATCACTGTCAGTGTAAGGGTATGATATCAAAAGTACTGATGTGAAGGAGAGAGGGAGCGAGGGCTGGGTCAAGAGCATACAAAGGCCAATCATTTGGGAAGAGTTTCCATCTCCTTTCCTGTGGGGATAGGCATGCTGGCAGTTATTCGAAACCAAATGCTAGAGAAAAGGCAGAAAGGGAGGCAGGAGAGGAGCGGGTGGTGCCGTTTATAATAAGGGGTTGCATTACAGCTGTGCTGAGGGAGGATATTCCCGGAAATACATCCAGGGAAGTTGTTTGTGTTGAACGGACAAATAAGAAATGGATGATCACCTTATTGGGAATGCATTAGAGATCCCATAATAGTCAGATGGAAAACGAGAAATAAATTTATGTGGAGATCTCTTTATCTGTAAGAATAATAGGGTGGTTATGGTCGGTGATTTTAACTTTCCAAACATAGACTGGGACTGCCTTCCCGTGAAGGGTTTAGATGGAGAGGAATTTATTATGTGCGGACAAGAAAATTTTCTGATTCAATATGTGGATGTACTTACTAGAGAATGTTCAACGCTTAACATATTCTTGGGAAATAAGGCAGGACATGTGACTGAGGTGTCAGTGGGGGAGTATGTTGGTGCCAACGACCATAATTCGACTGGTTTTAAAATAATGATGGAAGAGGATAGACCACATCTAAAAGTTGAAGCTCTAAATTGGAGGAAGGCTAATTTTGACAGTATTAGACAAGAACTTTCGAAAGCTGATTTCGTAAAGGCACAGCTGGAAAATGAGAAGCCTTCGAAAATGAGATAATGAGAGGCCAGAGACAGTATATTCCTGCTAGGGTGAAAGGAAAGATTGGTAGCTATAGGAAATGCTGTATGACTAAAAAAATTGAGTGTTTGCTTAAGAGAAAGAAGGAGGCATATCTAAAGTATAGACAGGAGAAAAAAGTGAATGCTTAAAAGAGTATAAAGGCAGTTGAAATATACTTAAGAGGGAAATCCAGAGTCCAAAAATGGAACACGAGTTGGCTTTGGCACACAGAATTAAGGAGAATCCAAAGGTTTATTACAAATACATTAAGGACAAATGGGTAACTGGGGAGAGAATAGGGCTCCTCAAAGATCAACAAGGCGGCCTTTCTGTGGAGCTGCAGGAGATGGGGAAGATACTAAACAAGCATTTTGCATCAGTACTTACTGTGGACAACGACATGGGAAATATAGAATGTAGGGATATAAATGGTGACATCTTGATAAATGTCCATATTACAGAGGAGGAAGTGCTGGATATCTTTCAACACAAAAGGTGGATAAATCCCAAGGACCTGATCAGGTGTACCCTAGAACTCTGTGGGAAACTAGAGAAGTGATCGTTGGGGCCCTTGCTGAGATATTTGTGTCATCGATAGTCACAGGTTAGTGGCAAAAGATTGAATGTTGGCTAATGAGATTCCACTGTTTAAGAAGGGTGGTAAGTACAAGCCAGGGAAATACAGACCAGTGAGCCTGAAGTCAATGATGGGCAAGTTGTTGGAGGGAATCCTGAGGGATAGGATATACACCCACAGAAACTCAAACATATAAATAGAAAGAAGGAATCATGTACACCGCTTCGCCTGAGGCCCACTGTAGATGTTACCTAGTATGGTGACGAAACGTCTGGGAATGAACCTTCCAACTCAGCCAGCAAACCTACATCCATAACCTCAATCTGAGCTACACATCTTCTCAAACCTCGCTAAGGTGTATCTGTATTTGGAAAGGCAAGGACTGATTAGGGATAGTCAACATGGCTTTGTGCGTGGGAAATCATGTCACACAAACTTGATTGAGCATTTTGAAGAAATAACGAAGAGGATTGATAAGGGCAGACCGGTGGATGTGATATATGTGGACTTCAGTAAGCCGTCCATGGGAGATTGGTTAGCAAGGCTATCTCTCACGGAATACAGGGAAAATGAGCCATTTGGAGACAGAACGGGCTCGAAGATAGAAGACAGAGGGTGATGGTGAAGGGTAATTTTATAGATTGGAGACCTGTGACCAGTGGAGAACCAGAAGATCGGTGCTGTATCGACTACTTTTCATCACTTATTTAATGGATGTGAGTCAGTATGGGTGGAAATTAGGAACAGCAAGGGAGCAGTCACCTCGTTAGGGGTTTACTACAGTCCCCCCAATAGCAGCAGGGAGATGGAAGAAAGCATAGTTCGGCAGAGTTTGGAAAAGTGTGGACGTAGTAGGGTTGTTGTAACGGGTGAATTTAACTTTCCCAATATTGATTGGAACCTCCTTCGAGCAGATGGTTTGGAAGGATCTGTTTTTGTAAGGTGTGTTCAGGAGGGTTTCCTAACACAGTACATTGACAGGCCGACGAGGGGAGAGGCCATTCTAGACTTGGTGTTCGGAAACGAGCCGGGGCAGGTATCAGATCTTGTGGTGGGAGAGCATTTTGGTGATAGTGACCACAACTGCCTCACATTCTACATAGATTTGGAGAAGGAGAGGATGAGGCAAAATGGGAGGATATTTAATTGGGGAAGAGGAAAGTATGATGCGATTAGACCTGAGTTAGGAAGCATGGATTGGGAGCAATTGTTCCATGGTAAAGGCACTATAGACATGTGGAGATTGTTTAAGGAACAGTTGTTGCAAGTGATGAAAAAATATGTCCCTATGAGAAAGGCAAGAAGTGATAAGATAAAGGAACCTTGGATGACGAGAGCGGTGGAGCTTCTCGTCAAAAGGAAAAAGGTAGCTTACATAAGGTGGACGAAACTAGGGTCAAGTTCAGCTCGAGAGGATTACAAGCAGGCAAGGAAGGAGCTCAAAAATGGTCTGAGGAGAGCCAGGAGGGGGCACGAGAAAGGCTTGGCAGAACGGATTAGGGAGATCACAAAAGCATTTTACACTTCTGTGAGGAATAAGAGAATGGTCAAAGAAAGAGTAGGGCCGATCAGGGATAGCGTAAGGAATTTGTGTGTGGAGTCTGAGGAGGTAGCCCTAAATGAGTTTTTTGATTATGTCTTTACAAAAGAAATGAACTTTGTAGTGAATGAAACCTTTGAAGAGCAGGTGTGCATGCTGGAATGGATAGAGATCGAGGAAGCTGATGTGCTGAAAATTTTGTCAAACATTAAGATTGACAAGTCGCCAGGCCCGGAGCAGATTTGTCCTCGGCTGCTTTGGGAAACAAGAAATGCAATTGTTTTGCCACTTGCGAAGGTCTTTGCATCCTCGCTCTCCACTGGATTCGTACCTGAGGACTGGAGAGAGGCAACTGTAATTCCTCTCTTCAAGAAAGGAAATAGGGAGATCCCCAGCAATTGCAGACCAGTAAGTCTCACATCTGTCGTCTGCAAGGTGTTAGAAAGGATTCTGAGGGATAGGATTGATGACCATCTTGAAGAGCATGGCTTGATTAAATGCAGTCAACACGATTTTGTGAGGGGCTGGTCATGCCTCACAAACCTATCGAGTTCTTTGAGGATGTGACTAGAAACTTTGATGAGGGTCGAGCTGTGGATGGAGTGTATATGGACTTCAGCAAGGCATTTGATAAGGTTCCCCATGGTAGGCTCATTCAGAAGGTCAGGCGGAATGAGATACAGGGAAACCTAGCTGTCTGGATACAGAATTGGCTGGCCAACAGAAGACAGGTAGGAGTGGTAGGAGAAGGAAAATATTGTGCCCGGAAGTGCTACAGCGGGCGCATAGAGAGGGGAGTCGGAAGGTAAGTGGAGACCAGTTTAAATTAACATTTTTATTTTCGCAGTCTGTGTTTTTTTAAACTAGGAGCGGGAACCCAGAAATCATCAACAGAGGCTTCTGGGAAAGTAAGAAGTTTGATTTAAAAGCGCGTACCTCCGAGTTTTCAACCTCAGTGCTACAGCGGGCGCACAGAGAGGGGAGCTGGGAGGTAAGCGGAGACCAGTTTAAAATTACGTTTTTCTTTTTGCAGTCTGTGTTTTTTTCAACTAGGAGCGGGAACACAGAAGTCGTCAACAGAGGCTTCTGGGAAGGTAAGAGGTTTGAGTGGAGAAGGAACCCGAGACACTACACGTGTAGTGTCTCCCACCCTCCCTCCTCCCCTAACCTAATAAAAAGGACTCAGTCGGCTGAACAAGTAAGCTACTTATTGTTCTTGTTTTGGAGACTAAGTGTAGAGTTATGGCAGCGCAGGCAGTGCAATGTTCCTCCTGCAGGATGTTTGAGGTCGGGGTGACCACCGATGCTCCTGCTGACTTCACCTGCAGGAAGTGTAGCCAGCTCCAGCTCCTCACTGACCGGGTTAGGGAACTGGAGCTGGAGTTGGATGAACTGAGGATTATTCCAGAGTATGATAGAAGCTACAGGGACATAGTTACGTCAGAGAACAGAAGTAGCTGGGTAAAGTTAGAGGTGGGAAGGGGAGGAAGTAGGCAGTGCAGGGATCCCCTGTGGTCGTTCCCCTCAATAATAAGTATACCGCTTTGGATACTGTTGGGGGGGACAGTCTAGCAGGGGTAAGCTGCAGTGACCAGGTCTCTGGCACAAGGTCTGGCTCTGAGGCCCAAAATGGAAAGAGGGAGGGGTGGAGAGCACTAGTTATAGGAAACTCTATAGTTAGAGGGACAGATAGGCGGTTCTGTGGATATGGGCGCGACTATCGAATGGTTTGTTGCCTCCCGGGTGCCAAGGTCTGAGACGTCTTGGACCGTGCCTTCAGGATCCTTAAGGGGGAGGGTGTGCAGCCAGAAGTTGTGATGCACATTGACACCAACGACATAGGTAGGAAGAGGGGTGGGGAGGTCATTCAGGAGCTCGGAGTTAGGCTGGAAGCTAAAAGCGAGGACGGACAGAGTCGTCATCTCTGGGTTGTTGTCGGTGCCACGTGACAGTGAGGAAAGGAATAGGGAGAGAGTGCAGTTGAACATGTGGCTGCAAGGATGGTGTAGGAGGGAGGGCTTCAGGTATTTGGACAATTGGACTGTATTCTGGGGAAGGTGAGACCTGTACTAGCAGGACAGGTTGCACCTGAACCAGAAGGGCACCAATATCCTGGGGGGTAGGTTTGCTAGCACTCTTCGGGGGCGTTTAAACTAATTTGGCAGGGGGATGGGATCCAGACTTGTAGTCCAGCAAGTAGGTTAGCTGTTTTTAAGGATGTCCAAGAATGTAGGGAGGCTGTGGAGAAGGTAGCACTGACAGAGAATACTTGTGGACACAGAGATGGGCTCAAGTGTGTATACTTCAACTCAAGGAGTATCAGAAATAAGGTGGGTGAACTTTAGGCGTGGATCGGTACTTGGGACTACGATGTTGCGGCCATCACGGAAATGTGGATAGAAGAGGGACAGGAATGGTTGTTGGAGGTTCCTGGTTACAGATCTTCGAGTAAAAAATGAGGTCTGCAGATGCTGGAGATCACAGCTGCAAATGTGTTGCTGGTCAAAGCACAGCAGGCCAGGCAGCATCTCAGGAATAGAGAATTCGACGTTTCGAGCATAAGCCCTTCATCAGGAATAAGAGAGAGAGCCAAGCAGGCTGAGATAAAAAGTAGGGAGGAGGGACTAGGGGGAGGGGCGATGGAGGTGGGATAGGTGGAAGGAGGTCAAGGTGAGGGTGATCTTGTAGAGGGAGGAAGAGAGCTTCTTCAAGGAAGGCATCCTTGTAAGAGGATTCGCAGTAGGTTAAAATCTTCGAGTAAAAAATGAGGTCTGCAGATGTTGGAGATCACAGCTGCAAATGTGTTGCTGGTCAAAGCACAGCAGGCCAGGCAGCATCTCAGGAATAGAGAATTCGACGTTTCGAGCATAAGCCCTTCATCAGGAATAAGAGAGAGAGCCAAGCAGGCTGAGATAAAAGGTAGGGAGGAGGGACTAGGGGGAGGGGCGATGGAGGTGGGATAGGTGGAAGGAGGTCAAGGTGAGGGTGATTTGTTGAGGGAGGAAGAGAGCTTCTTCAAGGACCTTGACCTCCTTCCACCTATCCCACCTACATCGCCCCTCCCCCTAGTCCCTCCTCCCTACCTTTTATCTCAGCCTGCTTGGCTCTCTCTCTTATTCCTGATGAAGGGCTTATGCTCGAAACGTCAAATTCTCTATTCCTGAGATGCTGCCTGGCCTGCTGTGCTTTGACCAGCAACACATTTGCACCTGGTTACAGATGTTTCAGTAAGATTGGGGGGGGGTGGTAAAAGAAGGGGTGTGGCGTTGCTAATTAGACATGGTATAACGGCTGCAGACAGACAGTTCGAGGTGGATCTGCCTTTGGAGGTAGTATGGGCTGAAGTCAGAAATAGGAAAGGAGCAGTCACCTTGTTGGGTGTTTACTATAGGCCCCCCAATAGCAGCAGAGATGTGGAGAAACAGATTGGGAAACAGATTTTGGAAAGGTGCAGAAGCCACAGGGTAGTAGTCATGGGCGATTTCAACTTCCCAAATATTGATTGGAAGCTCTTTAGATCAAGTGGATTGGCCGGGGCTGTGTTTGTGCAGTGTCCAGGAAGCTTTTCTAACTCAGTATGTAGATTGTCCGACCAGAGGGGAGGCCATATTGGATTTGGTACTCGGTAATGAACCGGGACAAGTGATGGGCTTGTTAGTGGGTGAACATTTTGGTGATGGTGACCAAAATTCTGTGACTTTCACCTTGGTTATGGAGAGAGATAGGTGCGTGCAACAGGGTAGGTTTTACAATTGGGGGAAGGGAAATACGATGCTGCAAGACAGGATCTGAGGAGCATAAATTGGGAGCACAGGCTGTCAGCGAAGGATGTCGTTGAATTGTGGAACTTTTTCAAGGAACAGATACGACGTGTCCATGATATTTATGTACCTGTCAGACAGGAAAGAGATGGTCGTGTGAGGGAACCTTGGTTGATGACGGAGGTTGAATATCTTGTAAGGAGGAAGAAGGAGGCTTACATAAGGTTGAGGAACCAAGATTCAGACAGAGCGTTGGAGGGATACAGGAGAGCCAGGAGGGAGCTGAAGAAATGGATTAGGATAGCTAAAAGGGCATGAAAAATCTTTGGCGGGTAGGATCAAGGATAACCCCAAGGTCTTTTATCCATATGTGAGAAACATGAGAATGACGAGAACGCGGGTAGTTCCGATCAAGGACAGTAGTGGGAGACTGTGTATTGAATTGGAAGAGATAGGAGAGGTCTTGAATGAGTACTTTTCTTCAGTATTTACAAATGAGAGGGACCGTATTGGTGAAGAGGAGAGTATGAAACGGACTGGTAAGCAAGAGGAGATAATTGTTAAGAAGGAAGATGTGTTGGGCATTTTTAAAAATCTGAGGATGGACAAGTCCCCCGTGCCTGATGGGACATATCCTAGGATTATGTGGGAAGCAAGAGAGGAAATTGCATAACGTTGGCAATGATCTCTTCGTCTTCACTGTCAATGGGGGTGGTGCCAGGGGACTGGAGAGTGGCGAATGTTGTGCCCCTGATCAAAAAAGGGAATGGGGTAACCCTTGCAATTACAGGCCAGTTAGTGTTACTTTGGTGGGAGGCAAAGTAATGGAAACGGTACTGAGGGATAGGATTTATGAGTATCTGGAAAGACACTGCTTGATTAGGGACAACCAGCATGGATTTGTGAGGGGTAGGTCTTGCCTTACAAGTCTTATTGAATTCTTTGAGGAGGTGACCAAGCATGTGGATGAGGATAGAGCAGTGGATGTAGTGTACATGGATTTTAGTAAGGCATTTGATCAGGTTCCCCATGGTAGGCTTATGCGGAAAGTCAGGAGGCATGGGACAGTGGGAAGTTTGGCCAGTTGGATAGAGGACTGGCTGACCGGTCGAAGTCAGAGTGGTGGTAGATGGTAAATATTCACCCTGGAGCCCAGTTACAAGTGGAGTTCCACAGGGATCAGTTCTGGGTCCTCTGCAGTTTGTAATTTTTATTAATGTCTTGGAAGAGGGAGCCGAAGGGTGGGTCAGTAAATTTGCAGATGATACAAACATTGGTGGAGTTGTGGATAGTGAGGAGGGCTGTTGTCAGCTGCAAAGGGACTTAGATATATTGATCTTTGAAAGTTGCCACTCAGGTGGATAGAGCTTGTAAGAAGGCCGATAGTGTATCAGCGTTCATTAGCAGAGGGATTGAATTCAAGAGTCGTGAGGTGATGGTGCAGCTGTATAGGACCTTGGTAAGGCCACATTTGGAGTACTGTGTGCAGTTCTGGTCTCCTCATTTTAGGAAAGATGTGCAAACTTTGGAGAGGGTGCAGAGAAGATTTACCAGGATGTTGCCTGGAATGGAGAATAGGTCGTACGGGGATAGATTGAGAGTGCTAGGCCTTTTCTCATTGGAACGGCGAAGGATGAGGGGTGAATTGATAGAGGTTTATAAGTTGATCAGGGAAATAGATAGAGTAGACAGTCAGAGAATTTTTCCCAGGGTACAATAGTGTTAAAAGGGGACATAATTTTAAGGTGAAGGGTAGAAGGTAAGGGGGGATGTCAGGGGTAGGTTCTTTACCCAGAGAGTGGTGGGGGCATGGAATGTGCTGCCTGAGGGAGTGGCAGAGTCATAATCATTGGTGACCTTTAAGCACCAATTGGATAGGTACATGGATAGGTGCTTTCACGAGGACAAATGTTCGGCACAACATTGTGGGCCGAAGGGCCTGTTCCGTGCTGTATTGTTCTATGTTCTACGTTCTATGGTGAGTGGTGTTCTATTTGGCTCTGTCCTTGGGCCTCTTCTGTTTGTAATTTTTATTAATGACTTGGATGAGGGGATTGAAGGATGGGTCAGCAATTTGCAGATGATACAAAGGTTGGAGATGTCATTGACAGTTTCGAGGACTGCTGTAGGCTGCGGCGTGACATTGACAGGATGCAGAGATGGGCTGAGAGGTGGCAGATGGAGTTCAATCTGGACAAATGCGAGGTGATACATTTTGGATAGGTCGAATTTGAAAGCTGAGTACAGGATTAAGGATAGGATTCTTGGCAGTGTGGAGGAACTGAGGGATCTTGATGTGCATATACATCGATCCCTTAAAATGGCCATCCAAGTGGACAGGGTTGTTAAGAGAGCATATGGTGTTTTGGATTTCATTAACAGGGGATTGAGTTTAAGAGTCGTGAGATCTTGTTGCAGATGTATAAAACTTTGGTTAGACCGCACTTGAATACTGCGAGCAGTTCTGATCGTCCTATTATAGGAAAGATGTGGATGCTTTGGAGAGGGTTCAGAGGAGGTTTACCAGGATGCTGCCTGGACTGGAGGGCTTATCTTATGAAGAGAGGTTGACTGAGCTTGGACTTTTTTCATTGGAGAAAAGTAGGAGAAGAGGGGACCTAATTGAGGTTTACAAGATAATGAGAGGCATAGATAGAGTCGATAGCCAGAGACTATTTCCCAGGGCAGAAATGACTAACACGAGGGGTCATAGTTTTAAGCTGGTTGGAGGAAAGTATAGAGGGGATGTCAGAGGTGGATTCTTTACACAGTTGTGAGAGCATGGAATGCGTTGCCAGCAGCAGTTGTGGAAGCGAGGTCATTGGGGACATTTAAGAGACTACTGAACATGCTTCAGGATACAGAAATTTGAGGGTGCATACATGAGAATCAGTGGTTGGCGCAACATCATGGGCTGAAGGGCCTGTTCTGTGCTGTACTGTTCTATGTTCTAGAAGAGAAATAGTTAGTACATTTGCAGATGATGCCAAAATTGGAGGTGTAGTGGACAGCAAAGGTTACTTCAGATTCCAATGGGATTTTGATCAGATGGGCCAATGGGCTGAGGAGTGGCAGATGGAGTTTAAATTATATAAATGCTAGCTGCTACACTTTGAGAAAGCAAATCTTAGCAGGAGTTATACATTTAATGGTAATGTCCTAGGGAGTGTTACTGAACAAAGAGACCTTGGAGTGCAGGTTCATAGCTCCTTGAAAGTGGAGTAGGTAGATAGGATAGTGAAGAAGGCGTTCGCTAAGCTTTTTCTTTATTGGTCAAAGATTGAGTACAGGAAATGAAAGGTTATGTTGTCACTGTGCAGGACATTGGTTCGGCCACTTTTGGAATATTGTGTTCTATTCTGGTCTCTTTCCTATCGGAAAGGTGTTGTGGAACTTGAAAGGGTTCACAAAAATTTACAAGGATGTTGCCAGGGTAGGGGGATTGGAGCTATAGGAAGAGGTTGAATAGGCTGGGGCTGTTTATCCAGGAGTGTTTGTGATTTATAAAATCATGAGGGGCATGGATAGGGTAAATAGACCAATCTCTTCCCTGGGGTGAGGAAGCCCAGAGCCAGCAGGCAAATGTTTAGGATGAGAGGAGAAAGATATAAGAGACCTAAGGGCAAACATTTTAACAGAGGGTTGTGTGTGTATGGATTGAGCTACCAGAGGAAGTGGTGAAGGCTGGTACAATTGCAACATTTAAGAGGCATTGGATGGGTATATGAACAGGAAGTGTTTGGAGGGATATGGGCTGGGTGCTGGCAGGTGGGACAAGATTGGTTTGGGATATCTGATCAGCAGGGATGGGTTGGACTAAAGGGACTGTTTCTGTGCTGTACATCTCTATGGCTCCGTGACTAATCTAAACACATAAGTAGAAAGCAGGACATAACACTTGCACTTCACCAGAGGTTCGGTAATCATGTTACCGAGTAGAGTGAGGAAATGAACCTTCCAGCTCATCTGATTCTATGCTGAGCTTAATTGTTTTACAATAAGGTGACACAGAAATGATCATGACAGGAAGAAAAAGTTTGAGGTTTTAGTGGAAATCATAAATCTTCTTAATCTTTAAGTTAAATGTACTATTTCCAATTTTTTTTATCTCTAGCTGCCTCATTGTTATCATAGTTGAGCAATCCCTCTGGACATCTGTCTGCCATCAGATGGTCTGAATTTGTTTCCACTTGTCCCTCAATAAGAGCCCTGAACAGTCCCCCTCCATCAACATCCACTTTTGCCAGGTCGAGCTAATTTGTAATTTTTTTCTTTAACTTGACTCACTATCTCCATGTTAAAGGGATGGTTCTGTCTCCCTGCACCGTCCCAGCTGTATCTGTCTCTTTTTGGAATCTGTGGAATATTCGTTTTTCCAGAACTAGTTCAAGCTCCACCCACAGCTTTGTTCAATATATCAGTGAATCAATTTGTGCTCTTCTTGCTCTTGCCAGAATGAGAAAAGAAAGTCAAATTACTTCCAATTTCTCTGCTTCTTTCATGGCCAACTCATCCATTTCTAACTTTTCCCATTCCTGATTTCTGTGATTCTAGTTCAGGAGAAAGGAGCACACCAATATCCATTACAAATTCACCCCCTCCCATAGTTACCTCGGAATTCACTTCCTCACATCCTGCTTCCCGATAGCTGCTCATGTTTATCCAAGCGGATTCTTGAAGAAATGAGCAGGGAGATGGCATCTGGAGATGGCTTCAGGCAGTGCAGTGTCATTATTGACAACAATTAAATGGGTCAATAGCAGATATATCCGAACAATGCTGTCATAGCAGGAGAAAAGAGCTGAAGAAATAACGTGAACTAAACTGGGGAGAACACAGCCAAAATTGCTGGATAAATTCCACAGGTCTGGCAATGTCTATGGAGGGAAAACAGAGGTAATGTTTCAAGTCCAGGGACCCTTCATCAGAACCAGTTTGTTATGGAACTCTAAAATCAAGCCCCAATATTTGTTTATAGTTAAGATAGAAGGTGGCGCAAGAAAGAATGAGGAGAGGTGTTTTTGATTCGGAAATACATCATGGCAGTGCTGAGAGAGAATCTCGGCAAAAGTGGGGACTGCAGATACTGGAAACCAGAGTGGTGCAGAGGAAAACCAGAGGAAAAGAACACGACCATTAACTCTATCTATACGCCTCACTACCTTTTATGCTCCAAGAGAAAAATGTCCCAGCCTATCCAGCTTTTCTTTATATCTCAAGCCTGCATGCCTGGCAACAGCTTGGTAAATGTCTTCTGAACCCTCTCCAGCTTAATGATATCCTTCCTATAATTGGGTGACCAGAACTGTACACGATATTCTGGAAGAGGTCTCATCAATGTCCTGTTCAATCTCAACATGACTTCCCAACTTCTATGTTTAAAGACCTAAACAAATACAAGCATACGAAATGTCTTTTTAACCAATGTCTGTATGTGATGTAAACTTCAAAGAACCGTGTACCTGAAGCCCTAGGTCCCTCTGTTCTACAACACTACGCATGGCCTGATGATTATTGTATAAACCCTATCCTTGTTTATTGTACCAAAATATAATACTTCACATTTATCCAGACTGAACTCCACCTGCCATTTTCAGCTGATTGACCTATTTGATCAAGATCCCTTTGTAATTAAACCAATTTGTCTATATCTAAAATATGATTTTCTTTTGTTCTTCACTGGAATTTCAATATCGTTATTTATCCATTATTCCTTAATCTTAACTGCCCTACCCTTCACTCGAACAGGAACATAATATCTCTGAACTCTCGTCTCACATTCTTGAAAGCCTCCCACTGGGCACACGTCCTTTTCTCTGCAAAGAGTCTACTCCAATCAGATTATGATAGTTCGTGTTTCACGATTAAAATTTGTCTTACTCCAGTTAAAAACTTTAACTTTTATGGAAGGCTTATCCTTTTCCATAACTATTTTGAACATAATAGAATTATGATCGCTAGACCCATAGCGTTCCCTCACTCTGACTTCAGTCACCTGCCCTGACTTATTGCTCGAATGATGATCTAGTTTGGCTGCTTCTCTAGTAGGGTCATTCACATATTGATGGAAAATAGTCTTGAACGCATTTTTCACATCAAGACCTTTAACACTATGGTACTCCCAGTCAATGTTTGGAAAATTTAAATCCCACATTATTGCAACTTTATTGTGCTTACACATATCTGATATCCCCCTACATTTCTGAGGCCCCTTTACATATCTGAGATCCCCTTATATATCTGAGATCCCCTTACATACTTGATGTCCCCATACATATCTGAGGTCCCATTACATATCTGAGATCCCCTTACATATCTGAGATCCCCTTATATATCTGAGATCCCTCCTACATATTTGTTTTCCAATCTCTCTCTGACTATTGGGGAGCCTCTAATACAATCCCATCAAGGTGATCTTTACTTTTTTAAATTTCTAATCTCGACACATATGTTGTCCCTGGGCGAAATTTCAGAAATATGTTCTCCAGTTACATAGGTAAGGCATTCCTTGCTCAAAAACGCCACTCCCCGACCCAGCCCTCCTTTCTTGTTTCCTTTTTTGTAACATCTAAAATCCAGAACATTGACCTGCTAGTCTTGTTCATCTCTCAGCCAGGTTTCTGTGACAGCTATGATGTCCAAATCCCATGTCCTTGAACATATCCTGAGTTCATTAGCCTTATCGGTAAGACCCCTAACATTGAAATAAATGCAATTTAGTTCTTCAGAGTTACTACATACTCTGACTCTGTCTTGTCTTTCTTTTTTAATGGATGTGTTACCTTCACATACAGATCCTTCCCAATCAAACTTTCTATTTACTCTGTCACTTACATATTCTCCATGCTCCCTTTTTACCAGTGTGAAGTCTGCTTTAATGGAAGGGGGCAAATCTCCATGCTAACCTGATTGAATGGAAGAGCAAGCTGGAGGGGCTGAACGGCCTCGACCTGTTCCTATTTCTTGTGGTTTGATGGTTATGTTGAATGATAATACTCTGGCACCAGCTTTTCTCCTGATTTCAGATTTTGTCATCCCTTGACAGGACACGTGATGTTATGGTTGCAAAACCTTTGTACACTGTTAATATGGTGTGTGAGGCTAACGCCATGGAAATGCAGAGATTGCGGGAGAAAAACCAGGCAGTATCTGCTGAGAGGGAAACTGAGTCAACATTTTCAGTTCGGTGGAGATTGTCATTTTGAAAGCTTGGTCACTGCCAGAGGTTTGATCAGCTCTGAACATCATTGATGTGACGTTATTTGTGCAACTCCTAAACAACTTCTTTGCCTCTTGTGGTGTTCTACCATTATATGTATGACTTGTGTTTTGTTCTCGGGTCTAACTCGGCCGTTGAAGCCACAAGTGACCAATGCCCTATGTGCTGCCACATGATTTAGAGATTTCAAGAAATTCTGCACAGTTTTGAGTAGTAGTGACAAATGGCACCCATCACAGGATTTGCTGCGGTGTGTGCTCCACTGACTGGACAATAGCATGGGCCTGTACCTAAAACTAGTCATTCTGCTCCTTACGTCCATGTGGGTTTAGCTGTGGAGAGAGGCAGTTACTAAATCAAGGTACCCCTCTGATAGTTCCTCTTGGGGAACGTCGCACCCAGCGCTTTCTTCCAGCATCTTCCCACAAACTATTCAATAGATTTCTGGGGTTTCTGTCTTTATGACATGAGTTGTAATGCATTAATCATGAAACTTATGCTTCTGACGACAAAACAACCTGCTTGATCAGCAGCACATTCCAGAAACTTCCACCCCCTCAACCACTGACACTTAGTAGCAGCAGTGTGTCCTATCTACAAGATGTACTGCAGAATATCACCAAAGATCCACAGACAGCACACCCCTTGACCATTTCCATCCAGATGGCTAGTGGAAGGAGATACATGGGAATGCTACCCCCTGTTATTTTCCCTCCATGCGACTCACCATTTTGACTTAAAAATATATCGTCATTCCTTCAGTGTTGCTTGGTCAAAATCCTGGAATTTGCTGCAGATATACGACAGCATATGGACTGCAGCAGTTCAGGAAAGCACTTTACCACCACCTTCTAGATGGCAACGAGACAGATGATAAATGCTGACCCAACCAATGATGACCATGACACACAAATGAATTAAAATAAATCTTGGAATAGCCATTAAATGCTGCCTCAGTTGGTGATGTCCACCTCACACAAGGAAATAACGAATAGATCTAATCTTCTGGAACTTTTTGTGCATCCATAGAAAATCTGGACATGTTAATTCTCCCCTTTGCTGGTGACAAGTAACCATTTCTGAACTCTCCGCTTGCAATCACCGGTCATCTGAGCTGAAAATAAAATTCCATACTGTTACAAAACCGGGTAAATCCTCTGCTAATTTAGTCCAGAACCACAGAACAGATCGCCTTACCTCGTAGTCTGTAAAGGTATGAGTGACAAAGAACTACCTCAAATACCATTTCTAAAAGAAAAATAGTTACAAGTTATTTCTTAACTCCAAGAAAAAGGAGAATATTAAATCTCCTTTGCCTGATTGATTTATCTACCTCCAACGCGACAACAATATACACATCTGATAAAATCCCGATTAAGTTTTAAAAAAAACACATTTCAAAACCCGCCAGCTGTCGGCCTTCCCGTTGTATTTTCCTCCATAGGTTTTCCATTGTTGTCTTGTCTTCGGTGTTCTGCTGCACAGATCTCACATGAAAAGGCACCTTTCAGAGAGAGCGTCTGAGACAGTATGGTGCTCTTTGCTGCTCTCGTGAACTGTTAAAACTGTATGATTTTTTTTTACCACAAAACATCAGAAATGTCTCATTGGTTTGATGTCATCAAAACAGTAAAATTCAACTTCGATTTGATTTTGATATCTTGGAGTATAATTTGAACTGATTGGCCAAATTCGAATTTGTTGTGTACTGTAGCAACTCAGATCAGCTATTTGTTTCACAGCCAAATGTTACATTTTTACATTTTTCAGCAGACTCTGTGCTTTTTAAGTCCTTGCCAGCTTGCTGTCACTCTTAAAGGGACAGTAAACGCCTACACCTTCATAACAATACTTATTTTTGAAAAGTTCTAATTCAGTAAAACTATCATTGACTACTCATTCCCTATCTAAGTGTCTCATATTAATTGTCAAAGATCATTGCTTTTATATTTAAAAAAAAGTGTTGTTTAACTGTTTCGGTATCTTTTCTTCTCATTCTTTCTATTTCCTGTTTTCCTGAACTTGGAAGAATGGAAAAAAGTCAGTTTAAGAAATGCAGACTTGTCATCTCAAAACTGAGACTTTGTATTTGGCCGTTTTAGTCACAAGCTGATGTTTGCTCCAAATGCAGAATGCTGATCCCTCCCAGATTTCTCTCTCCCTCCATGATGTTTTGGAAAGGGGAAACGGCTGAACCATTCCCAGGATATAGGGAAGGCTTGATATCATCGAAACCAGTTTTTTAGTGAATTGGTATGTGAATTCTTTTCAGGACAGCTTAGTAGCCATGCTGTCAGGATATTAAACTATTACATTCAACATTAAACATTCTTTAAAACAAAATCAGAACAGTATCCTTACAGTCCTATTGTTTCATGGGAAGAGAAAAACAGTTTGTTCATTGCCTCAGTACAGGACTGTCATCTTCATCCTCGCATGTGTTTGCAAGTTAGTGGCTAAGAATTTCTATTAGCTTGAAATAAGTTATATTTAAGCAGAAAGCAATTAGCTCTCTCTGTTTTGTTCACAGGAAATGAGCATGATGAATCCCCAAATTCGTTGATGTTCCGTTGATTTTCCTGACAAAGTGCCTGCATTGATAGCCATGACATGCATGTTGTCCTCATATAGACATGTGGACCTGATGTATCAATGGTCATGTGATCCCACGGGGTGTATAACAACTCTGCATGTTAAATGTGGTATTGAAGAATCCAACAGAATTGAAATTACATCAGTCTGTTACATTCAAACATTACTTTCACAGGCAAAAGGAATGTTTTGGCCAGTATTTGGCTAATCAGTGACAAATAGATTTCATCAGTGTGTCATGCTTCAGATGACTGGGGTTAGATGGAATCTGAGGCCTGTATACCCTCAGGCCCAATTCTAGGATACTTGGTTGATATCAAGGCATTCTATTGTTCTCCGCTGTTCTTCCTGCTAAATTGCACAACCTTACACTTTCCCAAATTATATTCTAATTGATAAGTCCTGGCCCCCTCGTTTAACCTGTTTATTACCCGAAGCATCCTCATCACTGGCCTTCCAACGCATTTTTGTGCCATCCACAAACTTGACTGGAGTTCTTTCACGTCTTTCGCCCAAGTCTCTGATGTCTACTGTACATAAATATGGTGCCAGCACTGACCTCTGAGCTAGCCTACTAATCAGCCCTGCCTGTCACCTTCAGAGAAATTTGGACAAACACCCCAAAATCGCTCTGTTCTTCTAAGCATCCTGTTGTCCTTCCAATCATTGAGAACACCTATGTTGACTCTGCAGTATCAGTGGAGTATCCCTCCATCATCACTCTTTTTTTTCTCACTTGCTTGTCTCTCCCTCTCTATTTCACTTTTACTTTCTCTCTCTCTCTCTCTCTCTCTCTGTGCTTCCTTCATTCAGGGTCAAAGATGGAGACAGGGAGAAATGACAGGGTACATGCACCATTCGATCCCCGGTACAATGAACTGAAATGGCTGCCCCAGACCATTTCATTTCATGGTTACATTCATCGCATTTCCTGAAACACAAGCAGGATCGAGGAAGTAAGTTCGGGTCTTAACACGTTTGGAATTTATTCAGCCTCAGGGTGAATCAATCAGATGGGCCCATTGAGGAGGGTCTGTGGTAAACGCCTGACTGTGGCCTCTCCGGAAGAAGCACAAATCGGGAGAATCCTCAAACAGACCTTCTGCGTTGGGATCGTCAAGTTGCAATTTTCAATTTCCTCTGAGGGATGGGGGTGGGGATTTGGTGGTTGGAGGGAGACAATTGCTTTAATGCTAACCCAGCTATGTTTCTTCTCCCAGTTACACATTTCTTCAGCAACAGTTTAGAGCAATGACATCCACCTGCAATTATTTTCTGGATGACCTCATTGAGTTTTGTAAAAACATGAGGGTCATTAAGATGGCGAATAGTCAAGGTCTTTTCCTCAGCTGGTGGTGTCAGTGGATATAGGTGTATGTTGAGAGGGGAAAAGACTTAAAAAGTACCTAATGGGCATCAGAGGGTGGAACATGGATGTAGGTTTGCTTGCTGAGCTGGTAAGTTCATTTCCAGACGTTTCATCACCTTACTAGGTAATAACTTCAGTGGGCCTCCAGACGAAGCACTGCTGATGATTCTTGCTTTCTATTTATCTGGTTGGGTTCTTTGGATTGGTGATGTTACTTCCTGTGGTGATGTCATTTCCTGTGATGTCATTTCCTGCTCTTTTTCCCAGGGGTGGTAGATGGGGTCTAACTCGACATGTTTGTTGATAGAGTTCTGGTTGGAATGCCATGCTTCTAGTAATTCTCATGCATGCCCCTGTTTGGCTTGTCCTAGGATGGATGTGCTGTCCCAGTCGAAGTGGTGTCCTTCCTTAACTGGATGTAAGGATACTAGTGAGAGAGGGTCATACCCTTTTGTGGCTAGTCGACGTTCTTGTATCCTTGTAGCTGCCTGCTTGTCCCATGTAATGTTTGTTACAGGTATTTTGTAACTGACATTAATTTTGTTTGTTGTCTGTATAGGTTCTTTCAAGTTCATTAGCTGCTGGTTTATTATGTTTGTGGGTTTGTGGGCTACCATGATGCCAAGGGATCTGAGTTTTCTGGCAGTCATTTCTGAGATGTCTTTGATGTAGGGGAGAGTGGCCAAGGGTCTTGGATGTGTTTTGTCTGCTTGTTTGGGTTTGTTGTTAAGAAATCAGCGGACTGTGTTCACTGGGTACCTATTCTTTTTGAATGGATAATATGTGATTTTCCTCTGCTCTGCGTAGTTCCTCGGTGCTGCATTATGTGTTCGCTCATTGAAATATTGCTCTGATGGAGCTTTGCTTCTGGATGTTGGGATAATTGCTTCTGCAGTTCATATTTGGTTCATATGTGTTTTGTTTTCTCTGTAGACGCTGGTTTGAAGTTGCCCATTGGCTGTTCACTCGACTGTGTCATCCAGGAATGGCAGTTTGTTGTTGTTTTCCTCCTCTTTAGTGAAATGGCCCAAAATTGGGAAAGGAATGCCATCCGACAGTGTCACCTGCACACAGTTGTACTTCCTGCACAAATGACGAAGAAAACAGGTACTACCTAAATGCCTTAAATACAAAAGTCATCAATACACCCCACTAACCAAAAGATAGGCAGAGCAAAACGGCCGCAGAATGCTGAGAGAAATGATTAATGATGCTCTAAACAGCCTCCATAAATACAACCAGGAAATGTTACATCAAAAATCTTTACTTTATCATGCAAAAGGCCATGAATGGACAGACCCAGTACAACAAGCCATCGATATTAGACAGCGACATCACCGAAAATGAAAAGAAACTACACCTGCAGAAAAAAAACTAGACAAACTTATACAAAGTAACAACACTGAAAACACAGAAGCATGGATTAAAAAATACTTATCTGACTGACCCATAACAGACACTGAAAAAGCCGTCTCAGTAAGAGGATTATGGATGCGGACAAGAAAGATTTCTAAACAGCATTAGAAACAATACTAAAAGACAACCAACTCACAGAAGAAACAGAGTAAACTATCAGAGGGGTAATCACACCAACATTAAGCAGACAAAATGATTGAAACACACTCAATACACAAGGAAGGAAAATATGGAAAGATTAAAAAAAGGATAAGAACATTGTTATCCTACCTGCAGGCAAAGGATACTTGACAGCCAATTTAAATCAAATACACTACTTTGAAAAAGCGAACACACTACTTGCAGATGCCAACACTTACCAACAAGTGGCGATAGACCCGACCCCACAAGTAGAGAACCGAATCACAGCCCTTCTCCAAAACCTTCAGAAATTGGGAGAAATAAATAAATAAGAATGACTTCAAATAAATGAAACCAGACAGATCCAACACATCAGGCTTCTATGATTACCCAAAAGTCATAAACCATGAGCCTCCCTTAGACCCATAGTCGTGCTATCTGGAACACCAACTTACAGATTGGCCAAAGAGCTGCACCAAAAACTAAAACACTTAGGAGAAGACTCACGCCACTCCATCCACTCTACCCAAGAATTCCTGAAAACCATCAAAGCCACTAAGATCGACGAGGATGAAATAATGGTCTCCTTTGATGTAACAGCCCTTTTCATAAGTGTACCTTATATCCTATAGTTTGAAGTTCACTTTCCCTGGAATACTCTCCGACTGACACTTCTCCCACTTGTTTGGTACCATCCACTCTCTTCATTGAATTACTACAAGTTGAACTGAGAAGCCCTCCTGGAGGGTTTTAAAAACGATAGGCCCGCTAAGGTTTTTTGGATTTTATCTGTTCAAGTTACTATTGAGAATAGCAATTTCCCTCCTGTCACTGTTGTATTATTTTGACACGTCTGCAACATGTGCCCACATATCTGACTCTGTCTCTTCCTGACTGCTTGGGCGTCTATAGTACATACATAACACCTGTGATTTTCCCTGTTTATTATTGAGCTCTAACCATCTGGATTTAATTGAAAAGCCTTCGAAGATACAATTCTTCATTATTGTTCTTATTGCATCTTTGACAAATATGCGAAGCCACTGCCGCTTTCAAATTTTGCCTGAAGATTCTACTGCATTGAATAATGAGCGACCAGTGCTGCCCCTCTATGAAACATTTTTTGATAACTCTGTTGTCATATCCACTTGTGATAGTCAGCCCCCTTAAACCATCCATCTTATTTGTTAGACATGCATTGAAGTAAACATTATCGAAACTTCTGAACTCACATCTGTCTTAACTTGATTACATCTGCTCTGCCTGTAAGACGGACTTGGCTTTTCTTCTACATTCTCAGGGCTTCATCAGCTATTGTACCTCGACATCTTTATACTATTGCACGCAATCAACATCGGAACATTCCCCGCTGGTTTTGTTGAAGTTCAGGTGCAACCTGACTTTTCCAAACTTCCCATATTTCACGGCAGAGTAACAATAATGCTGCAATAGAAATGCTTCATTTCCACCCCTCACTCGCAAATGTTCAATTGCATGTCTGTCCAATACAGAACATACAAAAGTACGACGCAGTAGAGGCCATTCAGCCCTCGACGTTGTGCTAGTTTTTATCCTACTCTAAGATCAGACTAACATACAAAACCATCATTGTACTAGCCTCCATGTGCCTAATCAAGAGTCGCTAAAATGTACTAATATATCTGACTCTACTACCACTGCTGGCAGTTCATACCTCGCACCTACCACTCTCTGAGTAAAGAACTTACCTCTGACATCTCCCCCCAAGAATTCCTCCAATTACCTTAAAATTATATCCCCTCATGATAGATATCTTTGTCATGGGAACACGTTTCTCTCTGTTCACTCTATCTACGTCACTTAATATCTTGTACACCTCTATTAATCCGTCTCTCATCCCTTTTCACTCCAGTAACTAAATCCCAGGGTGCCTCAACCTTTCATCAAAAGACATGCCCTCCAGTCTAGCCAGTATTCGGGTAAATCTCCTCTGTTCACTCTATAAAGCTTCCCCATCTTTCCTATAATGAAGTGACCAGAACTGAACACAAGATTCCAAGTGTGGTTGCCCAAAATGTACTGCCAGAGGAGTTGGTGGGAGCAGACACGACAGCATCATTCAATAAATGCCCGTACGAATCCATAAATAGGAAGGGAATAGAAGGGTAAAGATCCTGGAAGTGAAGACAGTGTTAATACGAAGGGCAAAATACATCAGCACAGGCTTGGAGTGCCGAAGGACCTGATGCTGTACTGTATTGTTCTTGGTTCAAGATTTTAGTCGTCATGAATTTGGAAGGTGCTGTATGAGGATTGTTGCTGAGTTCCTGCCGTGCAGCCTGCAGATGGTTCGTACTTATGTGATCAAGCGTTGTTGGTGGAGGGAGTGGATGTTTGTAGACATGGTGCACATTGAGCAGGTTGCTTTGTCTTGGATGGTGCTGAGCTCCTTTGGTATTGCTGTACCCATCCATGCAAGTGGGGAGTATTCCCTCACACTGCTGACTTGTGCCTTACAAATAATGGCCAGGTTGCGAGGAGTCAGGAGGTGTGCTTCCTGTGACATTACTCCTAGCCACTGACCTGCTCGTGTAGCCGCTGTGTTTATGTGGTGAGTCACAAAGTCATGGAGTCATAGAGATGGACAGCACGGAAACGGATCCTTCGGTACAACGTGTCCATGTCGAACAAATGTCCCAACCCAATCTCGTCCCACCTGCCAGCACCCGGCCCAAATCCCTCCAAACCCTTCATATTCACACACCCATCCAGATGTGTTTTAAATGTTGTTCCCCCACTCCCTGAAACCCTCCCATTCTTTGTAAATCAGCACATCAATACTCTCCCTCTGTGTATCCTGCTATGAGCTCTAAACTATTCCCCTCTCTCTAAACTGCTTCAAGCCCTCCAAACCTTCAATGTTCATAAATCCCTGATGCTCCGACTGTCATCGCTATCTGGGTGATCTCTTTCAATCCAGAAAGTGTAATCAAAATGTGATATGCCAGAATCCTCCCTTTTTGCTGATTCCCCTCGGTACATGTATGGAATGAGGTGCCAGAGGAGGTGATGATCTGCCTGGATACATGAATAAGAAAGGTTCCGAGGGATTTCGGCCAAATGTTGGCAAATGGGAATAGACTGGTTTAGGATACGTGTTTGGATACAATGAGTTAGATTAATGGGTCTGTTTCCATTCTATATAACATTATGACTCTACAAATTATAATTATTTACCACAACGAAAAAGGAAATTACTCATCCACAGACACACACAGACTCAATGTGATAAGAATATATAGTTTCGATTTAATTTTGAAAAAGACATTAAATTCAATTCAAAGTTAATAATCAATGTAAAGTGAATCAGTTATTAGCATATACCTTCGCATACCTCGATAGAATTACAATTTACAGAGTGTTAGAAATACGGGTGTGGTGTGGGAGCGATGTAATCACAAGACTATTAATCTAGAAACCAAGGTCATTTTCTGGGACCCGGGTTTGAATCCCACCAATTAGAATCCAAACTCAACTTAATAAAACATCTGGAATTAAGAGTTTAACAATGATTGTTTTGGGGAATCATCCATTTGGTTCATTAATGCTCTTTTGGGACAGAAACCGTAGTCCTTATCTGGTCAGGTCTATGCGTGTTCCAAACACTTCTGGGCAATTAGGGATGGGCAATAAATCTCATATAAGCCAGTGTCGCCCACATCCCAGTGAGGAATATAAAAATGAGTTAGTTATGCATCCCCTCGAGCCTGTTGCATCCAACTGTGGCCTAACTCCACACACCAGCCTTTGGCCTATATACATTTAACACCATTGGAGAACAAAAGGAAACCTATACCATATTTAACATGAACATATGATCCAGCATCCATTGGCATTGTGGAAGAGAGTTCCAAACATTAACCACACTTTGTGTGTAGAAATGCTTCCTAGTATCGCTCCAGTCCTTACCTGGTCTGGACCCAATTCCCAGTCATTTCCCCCTACTTCTAGATCCCCAACCAGTGGAAATGGCTTATCTTATTCAACCCTGTCTTTTTATTTGGGTATTGTTGATCCAAGCAAGGTTGGTAGCTCGAGCTGGTGAGGCATTTGCATCACAGTCAGAGCAGGAATCAGGGAGTATGAGGAGATGAAAAATGCCACCTTCAGTGCACATGAGCGAGTACCAAAAGTCTACAGACAGTGTTTTAGGAATCTAAGGAGGGAGCCTGGTCAAACATGAATTGAGTTTGAAAGGATCAAACAATATAATTCTGATATGTTTGATTTTGATAATGGCAATAAAAGTAGATCAAATATGTGATGCTCCTCCATAGGTGATTATTTTGGAGAAGTTCAAAAAATTCACTTCCTCAGGAGCTAAAAATGCACGTGGAAGGGCAGAAAATTAAACATGGCGAGATTAGTAGCTGAAATGGCTGATGGTTATGATATGGTTCATGAATCAAAGACTGACTTCCAACATCAATTTCAATTTGTGAAGAATAGAAATTTGGGAAAAGAGAAATTCTCATTTGGTAAGGGAACAGGAATCCTCAATCATACCTGGTCGTTGAAGATAGTAAAGATGGTTTATCACAGGGGAAAATGGAAACGCAGGAGGGAGAAAGAGAATTAAAAAGCTCAGGTGTTTTCACGGTAATAAAGTAGACCACATGAAGTCACAACATTGTGGGAGAGGAAAAAGCTGTGGGAAAACGAGATAAGCCAATTAGTTTTGTTGAAGTTGTAAAGGAAAGTACAGTGGAAGCTAAAAAGCATGAAAAGAATGCACAACATGGACAGGGGCTGTTTCAGATGGTAGTGCCAGATCTTTTTAATACGTTACTTTTGTGGGTAGGATTTCATCATGTAGGGCAGAAGGAGCAGTTAAAGAAACTAAAATTTAAAGGGATATGTTAGCAAGTCAGTCTTTGATGGTGAGAGATGAGAAAATAATTCAGAAGAAGTATTATGTGAAAGACGATAATGTGTGGAATTCATGGTGAGAGAGCAACATTCCATTATATAAAGTGAGATTGGACAGTCCGGGTGAAAGTGGTGAAGTAGTGGGGGTAGGAACAGAGAAAAACATTTTATCCTTGTTAATGATAGAGCTGGATCACAGGTGAGTGTGATGTCTATTGATGAAGCAATTGAGAATCTCGTATATTCAGGCAGATGCGAAATGGGCAGAAAGTCATTATTTGTATTATTGGTGGGTTATAGAATGGAATGGTGTCAGGTTGCACATGAATTGCCAGTCTGAGGCCATTTTGGAGGAAGGAAAACTCAAGACAAAATACAAAATCATCTTTGTTAGCTTGAATATCATATTTAATTCGAAAACCTCATGCAGTGGTAATACCAGACCCGTAACACCCATTCCCGTGTTCGAAGAAAATCGGACAAGTGTTGTTAATTGACTTTGTAGGACACCTACCGAAAGCAAAACGTAGGAGTCAGAATTTGATGATGATGAATGAGTCCACGAGATTTCCAGACAATAAACCAAAAATTCACAATTTCATTAGTGGAGATAAAATGTTATTGGTACGTCTAGTGGGAGATATAAAAGCAAGCTTTGGTGGGCTTTATCAAGTAGAAAGTAAACTAAGTCAAGCAAGCTATTTAATAAGAATGCGAAATCGAAATAAATCTTATAGCGTGTGTCATGCCGAAATGCTTAAAAGGTATTTTGGTCTGGCCTGAGATTCGGATATAAGAATCCTCAATCATACCTACTTATTACATGTTTTCCAATTTGATAACGTGGAAATTCCATCCGTTTCCACTACTTCTGTTTTAATGTGTATGATACTATGCAAATGAAACTAATTTTCTAATGAGATCATGGCTGACCTATGGGTGAACTCCGTACTTTGACCTATATCCGTACTAAACTTGCTTACTAAAACAGTGATCTACACTTACATTATGGCAGAAAGAAATTGGTATTTAAGGTTCCCACTATAAATTCTGAGAATCTGAACTTCAGATTCCCCAGTTAGTCTCAACCAAACATAGGCTCAAGGATATAAACTGTGCATGAAAACTTTTGTAAGCAATTGCTTATGACAGTCCTTTGGAAGAATTACATCAACAATATGCCCCCTGCCCCATGTGCCTTTGCACTGTAAGTTTGGAGAAAGATGCAGTGGTTTTTCCTGAGGCTTGCCACAAGCAGCTCTATGCTGCAGGATTCTGAGCTCTCCGGTCTGGTTCCTGGGAGACCAAGAGAAACACCAGCTGTACAGAGAGGACCATCAATTCAATGAAAGAGCTCTTTGGTCTAGGAGTTGGCGGTGACAGAGTGTTGCAGGCTGGCACATTCCAAGATCCCGGATTACGTGCTGAGGGTGCTTTAAAACTTGGAGCAGCTGCTGCCAAGCTGCAGTGGGCAAAGACCCACTGGGTGAGCTCTCCCTGTCGAGGGAAATGGGAGTCTGTCCAGTTATCAGACCCTCCCACTGTCTCAAACACATGTAAATAGTAGTATTGTCTGTATAAGAGAGGTCTTTGGGTTTGATTGGGTTTGTGCAGTCTCACACAATGAATCAGAAAGGGAGGCAAGCCTGAGCTCTCTCTCCTGCCTTGTTTGGGTGCTGTATCAAATATTTTCCTACATCCATCAGGAAAGATGTAAGCCTGAACAGGGTGACTTCCCGAGAGTGGAGGGATGCATCTCCAAACCATTCTGTACATGGACAACGTCGACGTGTGGGCGGCACGGTGGCACAGTGGTTAGCACTGCTGCCTCACAGTGCCTGAGACCCGGGTTCAATTCCCGACTCAGGCGACTGACTGTGTGGAGTTTGCACGTTCTCCCCGTGTCTGCGTGGGTTTCATCCGGGTGCTCCGGTTTCCTCCTGTGGTGTTAGGTAAGGAGTAAATGTAGGGTATGGGTGGGTTGCGCTTCGGCGGATCAGTGTGGACTTGTTGGGCCGAAAGGCCTCTTTCCACACTGTAAGTAATCTAATCTAATTTCTGTTCCGATCTGCCTTCATTGCACAAACTCATAAGCATCTGTGACCAGATCGACTGGCCTCTGGAGCCAAGGTAAATCGAGACAAGAGCCATGGCTTCACTGTCACCATTTGAGTTATAATTCCAGATATTTATTGCATTGACGTTCTGTCATGGTAGGATTTGATCCGGCTCCATGTTTAACTTCTGAAATGCCTCAATATGGAGCCGACTCAGCTGATTCAGAGCAACTTGATGTTTCTGTTCCACTGACGCAAAAAATCTTGTTATTTGTCATTGAATATGAATTTCTCTCTATCGTTCCTGAGAAAATGGGAACACAGATAGACTAAGTGGCGGCTGTCCCTGTGTAGTTCGCTTCTTATGGAGCTGGGTTTGTGTAATTGTTCAGTGGGTGATTTGCAGGATTTGTGGATGAGCAGAGTGAGTCGTTTTCTCATGCTAAGGAAAGTAAGAAGTTGATAGGCAGAAGAATAGTTGACACGTGGATGAAGTATACGTGTGTGTGTGTGTGTGTCTGCAAAATGACTCAGACATTCTTCTACTTTGTCAATATTTTATTAAGTCTCCGTCTGAAACAACATCTAATGTGTTGAGCTGAAAAACTGGCACTTCAAAACCATGTTTCAGGAAACACACTTTCCCAGCTGAGGGAGGATGGGAACAACATTGGGAAGGAATATTGCAAATATAAACAACCCTGTTTTTAATCTCGCTTGAGCAGATTTAAACATGATGTGAGCAGGTATTCTAGGTTTGTTGGACTGAATAACGGACAAATCTTGAGTTCCAGAGGAGTTGTAACCAAGGAGATGAGGGAGGAAATTACAGTGACTCTGAGCCAAACGTTTAAATCCTCTCTGGCCACAGAGGAGGTGCCAGAGGACTGGGGGACAGCTGATATGGTTCAAGAAGGGTGGGAGAGGTAGATCAGGAGTAACTGACCAGTGAGTGTAGCATCAGTGTTAGGAAACATATTGGAGAAAATTCTGAAGAAGAGAATTTTATGATCCATCTGTAAAAGCTTACGTTAATTAGGGATAGTCAGTGTTATCTTGTCAGAGGAAGGTCATGCTTAACAAATCTGGTGGAGATGACTGGTCTATCGATGAGAATAGGGCAAATGATGTGGTTTATATGGATTTCGGCAAAGCCTTTGACAAGGCTCCACATGGGAAATTGACAATGAAAGGAAAAGCACATGAAATCCAGAGCAAATTGGTCAGCTGGCTCCATTATAGGCCCAGTCAGAGATGTTGGTAGAAGACTGTATGTGTAGTTAGAAGCTGGTATCCAGTGGTGTACCACAGGGGTCGGTGCCAGATCCCTTCTTGCTTGTAACATTCGTAAAATATGTTGTAGTTTGTGTGTGTGTGTGTGTATGTGTTTTTGTGTGTGTGCATATGTGGTGTGTGTGAGACAGAGTGCGTGCATGGGTGTGTGTGAGCAGGACAGAGTGGATGAGTGCATGGGTTTGAGAGCGTTTCTGTACGTGTGTGAGCATGTGTGCATGTGTGTGTACATGTGTGCGTGTGCATGTGTGTGTGTGAAAGTGTGTTTTTCATGTGTATGTGTGCATGTGCGTATGTGAAAAGGAGTGTGTGTGTGAGAGAGAGTGTGTGTTGGTGGACACAGGCGGTGTGTAGCTGGAGATGATGGGTAAATTTATTGATGATACAGATATTGACACAGTGCTCAGTGACGAACAAAGCCTGACGTGACAGACAGCTACAGACAGATTGATCAGGTGGACAGAGCAGCAGGGGATTCTATTTAAACCTGGTAAGTGTGAGTGATGAACGTTGACAAATGGAACAAGACAAGGGAGCAGTCAATTAATGGTAGGACATGAAGAAGCTCAGAGTAACAGAAAGGTCTTGAGGAGCTTGTTAACAGATCCCTGCAGGTGAAAATACAGATTGATAGAGTAATTAAGAAGACATATGGGGCAGTTGTCTTTACTAGCTGTGGTATAGATTGTAAGGGCAGGGAGGTGACGTTGGAGTTGTACAAGACATTGGTTTGGTCACAGTTGGAGTATTGTGTACAATTCTGGTCACAGCAGCACAGGGAGGATGTGCTACTATTGGAGAATTCACCAGAATGTTGCTTGGGCTGTGGGAGTTTAGCTGTGAAGAAGAAGGCTGGATAAGCGCGGGCTGCTTTCTTTAGAGAAGAGACAGGGATATCTAAGACTGGAAGGGGCATGAATAGAAAGCAGCGACACCATTTCATCCACAGGCCAATAACATGGGAACATCATTTGAAGCTCAAAGACAGGAGGTTTCGAGGGGACACAAGGCAATATCTTCTCATCTCGAGAATGGAAAACTTATAAAAGTTCTTTGATGAGCACTAGAAATGTTATAACATTGAAGGCTATGGTCCCCAAATGCTGGAAAGTGGGATTGATGGAAATTTAGTGTCATTTTGACTGGAAAAACATGACAGGCCACAGTGCCTCTTGTGTTCTGCATGATTCTGTCATTCTAGAATTCAGAAGTGCCATTTCAGAATTAGTTTCTGCGTTTGTTTTTATTTTGAGGAAATATGACCTCGAGTACGTTCCAGCTGCTGATGTGGTCAGTATCAGCTTCAGCTATTCTGTTAGAGTGATCGTTTACAGACTGAATTTCCCAAATGAGTTGGAAAACTGAACGAACAAGGAAAGCAGTGGGAGAACACTGTGCAGTAGAACAACTCTCAAAGAGTTCGACAATATGAGGGACTGAATAACTGAACAGCCCCAGCAAAATGAAGGGCATCACGGAAAATGGTATGAAATGATATTTAGATATTGATGGGATGGATAAAGTGTGAAATAATGTAAGAAGTGATGTTTGAAGACAAATTGTGTTTAACATTTGAGATCTAATAGGATCAGATTAATCCGGTCTCTGTGGTATTCAATTATGAACTTGAATCGCAATGATATCATATCATTAAAATAAACTTGTTGTCGTAATCTGTTTGTTCAAAATAATTTTGAAAAATCATAGTTTCCCAGTGGGCATACCACATAATACAAAATAAAGTCTCAGGAACAGTGTCAGCTCCAACTCCAAAAGAGATCCCCCATTCCGACAGATTGCCAGCAGCAGGAACAGAGAGATTGTTTCACAAACAACAAAATGCATCTTCCCAGGCAAATGGCCGCCAAAGTATACTACACCATCCTTGCTGTTGTTGGTATTCCCAGTAAGTCTTGCAACAAATCAACGTGTATAATACTTTGCGTTGGTTCATACCTATTTCCACTCGACGACTGATAAGTATTGTATTTCCTTTTAGCAAGGGAAATCCTGATGCCAGGTGACAGTATCCGCACTTACTGAGTGTAAAGTGAAGAGTTGTCAATGAGGAGGCCCCTCAGTAATGCGCAGCTTTGTCTGTTTCTCTGCTCTGTGCCCAATGGGTTTGCCCTGAGGCCACGTTGATGGGGTTTGGCTGAGCACCGGTCCCGGCTGGTCTAGGAAGTGTTTAGAAAGACCACTCTCTCTCTGTGAGAGTTCAAAGCCTGGTATCAGTCAGATGGGTTTTGTGACAACGCAGCTCTCTGACACCTGATGTTCCCCATTCCTTGATGTCAAGGTATTGTATTGGTGGTTCTTGCTCAGGCAGCTGGTTCTATATGGGTGCCCAGATATAATGTGGGCAATATATATAGTTGTGTGGGGCAGTTCATTATGGCGTGATCAACGAGCATCAGCACAGAATGCTTTCACTACTCTGTGTGTTTCAAAGGTCAGTGGTTGGATGGGGGCATGATATTTTTGAGGACAGGTCACTATGAGGGGTGTTGAGCACAGGGTTCCAATTGTGATGTGTATTGTTCAATTATTTAATTGTCAAACAAACATATGAGTTGTGACATTTGTGAAAAGATGCACCATACTGTCCAACGGGAGAAACACTGAAATCTGGAGTATGGGGCAGTAGCTCTCCCACAGAGAATCAAACATTTTTGTCCAACTGCAGATTTCCCTCCCTGCCCTTTGTTGTTGTTTTCCTTTGGTGTTCCCTGCACGACAGTGGTCTATGTGAAGGGCCTCCCATGTGCCTTCGCATGGACTTGTTATTTCGTCTATGACTCTCGATTTGGATAATTATACTCGATTATCATTGTCATTATTTCATTGACACTGACATTTTGAGGATGAATCCCCTGGATATATTTTGAGACTGATTCACTGTGAGGCCATAGTGTTTCACCATGGCTTGCAGTACTCCATCAGCTTTGTGAAATCTCTTTTCTTGTTGTGGTCCATAGGGCTCAGAATGCTGGAGGTTGGGTGATACAACAGGATCGTTTTGCTGATGAAAGACAAGTTGGTTTGTGGTGACTGATGCTTGATATTGTGGTGCTACTCCAAGGATCCAATCAGGATCAAGAACATCCGACCATACAGAGGGAAAGTCAGCCCTGTTACTGTGATCTCCAGCTGACCTGATGTTCAGTATTGAGGGACATGGCCAGTTGGATCTATACCAGGGTCACCAGTTGATCCATAGTCCATCAGCACGACTGAAAGAATATGATTCATCTGTAGACGTTGGTATAATCTTATGGCATGGACCATCATTGTACCGATTGTCACACAGGATGCCTGTTCAAACAGGGATTGTAATTAACACCACTGGAACATATTTAGATTGATATATACATTCCATCAGTTAGTACGGGACTTGTTGTAGTTACATCAATGCAAGACCTCACCATCCAATTCTAGCCCACCTGCCTGTTCGAAATGTTGTCACGTTTCTTGTACTCTGGATGATTAGAAAGTAGAGGTGATTGGGAAAGACTGTTCATCTGTGTTCACTTTGTGCAAAGTTTTTTTTGGTCAAAACCTGTACTGGTTGGTGATGGCCATTCAGGGAACTGGCCCCACACAGGGCAGCTCCGTGTGTTCTGCTCCTTCTGGATGGATGAAAGCTTTCCTGTTGTTCAAGCCTCTGTATCAAGGGGAGGTGGTTGAGTGGAGATCACATTTCGGTGCTGAGTAACCTCAGACTGTTTTGTGGCGATTGAGGGATGGGAAGTATGTTGGGGAAGGGAGTGAGGGAGTATCAAAGAAACTTGTTGTTGCCACTTGCACTTAGAAATCTATAAATGTTTGCAGTGATAATAACACTGAGCTGACCATTCCCACAGTCCATTGTAAATGTCAGGAATGCTGCACCCACATTGCTGCCAGGGACAGATCTGGCACAGTGTGTTTTGCAGTAGGGCAGTAGCACAGTGGATAGAACTCTTTGATGCAATAACATCCCGTGGCTTCAATCCGAAAATGGCTTACTTTAAGGAAAATGTTATTGTTGTTGTAATGGGTGGCAAGATACCAAACAAGCTCAGTATTGTAGCTGATAGCACCATGCAAGATTCAGAGAACTTGTTACTGTCATAATGCCAGAGGTTATTACAATGCAGAACACCCAGTGTAACTCTCATAATGTGTTACTCACGTAATGACAGAGGTTAGTACAATGCAGACCATGGAGTGTTCTGGGCTATAAGCATTCTGTGAGCGGCTCTCTGGGAGTTATTTTTTATTCTTGTACTGAGTTTACTTCCCCAGAGGATCCTGCTCTTTGATGTTGGGTGCTGTCTGAATGCTGATCAATTGCTGTGATATTTATATGGGTACATACATTCCAACAGTTCTAGTGAAATTCGCTGTAGTTATATCGATATAGTTCAAGACCTCAATAGCCTTAACCCTTAACATCCTGCGTACTGAACTGGGACAGTACGTGTTCCTAATGCATGATATTAATGTATGCAGTTACCATGTCCAAACTAACTGTGTGTAGTTCCTCAAATGGGAGGAAAATAAATATTTTGCGTGTTACAGGCCATCTGCATTATCCAGTGATTGACTGGAATGTTCTCTCCTGTTGGTGCAGATCTCCATGAACAGTCTGAGTGAAGGTATTCCTGATTGTGGAATTGTATGGAATGGGGATCTCGAATCGCAGGCTGGACCCTCTGATAGCTGTGGCCTCATGTTGCTGGGAGGATTGGTCATTGTAGAATTGTAGTAAGCGTGGAGCCCTGACAGGACAATACCTGTGATTGAAATTGCGAGCTTTCCTGCGAATATCTTTCACTGCAAAACTTCTTGCATGTGGGTGACCCGAAGGGAACATGGGATTCCAGTGAGAATGTGATTCCGTGAGAGTTTTTCAATATGAATTTGATTGAGTGTGAGTTCCTAGCCAAAAGGGAACAACTAACCCCAGTGTCCAAGTGTTACTGGGGGCATCTCTCAAAGTAAAGTGTGGGTTATTAACTGCAGAGGAACAACTTACGCCAGTGGTCTCACAAAATTCAGAGTGTCCCTGACAATGAATTTTCTGTTTATCGAGAACTGAATGAAATGGAATATTTGATGCTTCATTTATATAACAGTCCCCATTTCTGTTCTGCACACTGTTGGATCTCTCAGTGTCCTTTGTAAATATATAATGAATTGCAAATGGGAAAATCGTCACAGCTGGTTGTACATGTTTGGTGCTAAGTTTACAATGTGTAATGTCCCAATGGGGATAAACAAATGTGATACGTTCATAACATGTAAATGGCAGAGCAAAAATGTTAATTCAATAAAATGACTGATAGACATATTATGTTGACTCAAATAATATTTCTGGTACTGGTTAATCTTCCAGCAAGGTCAGGACAAGTTGTGGGACAAGGTTACGCTAATTTATTATCCATACATGAATAAGGATGGTGATAGAGTTGGAAATGTTGACTCTTTTTCTCATCTATACCTGGTTCAATTTTAATGAGCACTTTTTGAATCTGTAATTTGTAATCTTTCCACAGTTAATTTTCCAGTGATTGCTGCTGTTCACTTTGGGATATGCATCCTCCTTTCGAGGAAGGGGTTTTGAAAATGATGGTGCATCAATCAGATTTATGGCAATGAATGTAGTTCTGCTCGCTGAGCTGGAAGTCATTTCCGAGATGTCTTGAATGTAGGAGAGAGTGGTTGGGGATTCTGGTCATGTTGTGTCTGCTTCTTTGGATTTGTTGCTGAGAGATCATTGAGTACTCACATTTTTGAATATACTGTTCTGGTGATTTTTCTCTGCTCTTCATAGTTCCTCTGTGTTGCAGTGTGTGGTGGCTTATTAAGGTAATGTTCTAATGCAGCTTTGTTTGTGGGGGTTGGGATGATTGCTTCTGTCGGTCAGTGTTTGGTCCGTATGTGTTGTTTTCCTGTTGACGCTGGTTTGAAATTCCCTATTGCCTCTTCACTCTACTGTGACATCTAGGATTGGCAGTTTGTTGTTGTTTTCCCCGTCTTTAGTTAATTTTATGCCAGTAAAGGTATTATTGATGGTCTTGAACGTTTTCTCTAATTTGTTTTGCTCAGTGACGGCAAAGGTGTCATCCATGTAGCGGACCCAAAGGTTGGGTTGGATGGTTATCAGATCTGTTTGTTCGAGTCTCTGCATTACTGGCTCTGCTTAGAACCCTGATATCAGAGATCCAATCGGCGTTCGATTTGTTTGACTGTTGTCGTTGTTTTTGAAGGTGAAGTGGGTGGTAAGGCATAGGTCCACTAGCTTGACGATATTGTACTTGTTGATGAAGTTGGTGGTGTTTGCTATATGTGTCTTTGGAACTTCTAGTAGTGTAGTCAGTGTTCCCTTGGCCAGGTTGATGTTGATGGATGTGAACAGGGCTGTTTTGTGAACTGAAACCATTATTTAATCCTCTTCTATCTTGGTGTCTTAGATGGTCTTCAGAAATTCTTGGGTGGAGTGGATGGAATAGGGTGAATCTTCTACGAAGTGTTTTAGCCTTTGGTGTAGTTCCTTGGCCAATCTGTAAATTGCTGTTCCAGGTAGCTAGACTATGGGTCTGAAGGGGACTCCTCGTTTGTGTATTTGGGGTAATCCATAGAAGCGTCGTGTGTTGGATCCCTCGGGTTTCATTTTTTAGAAGTTGGTCTTATTTATTTCTCCAGATTTCTGAAGTTTTTTGAGTAGGGCTGGGATTCAACTCTCCAGTTGTGGGGTCAGGCCTATCACCACTTGTTGGTAAGTGTTGGTGTATGTAAGTAATGCATTCACTTTCTCAATGTAGTTGCTTTGATTTAAAATGATTGTCAAGCGCAATTTTTCTACAGGTAGGATGACAATGTTTTGATGTAGTCTTTCTAATGCTTTCCTTTCTTGTGTATTAAGTGAGTTTCCTTCCTATGTCCTGCTTAATGTTGGTGTGACTGTCTGTCTGATGGTTTGCTGGGTTTCTTTTGTGAGTTGGTTGTCTATCAGTGCTGTTTGTAATGCTGCAAGGAAATCTTTCTTGTCCGAATCCTGGCAGTTGTAATTTAATCCTCTTACTCAGGCAGTTGTTTCAGAGTCTGTTAAGGGTCGGTCAGGTAAGCTTTTTAATCCATGCTTCTGTGTTGTCTATATTTTTAGTTTGTGTAAGTTTGTCAAGTTTTTCTGGCAGTTTTTTTTTCATTTTCTGTATATGTCGCTGTCTAATATCTATGGCTTGTTGTACTGTATCTGTCCATTCATGTTTTGTTGCAGCAGTGAGTAAAATTGTTTAGCACAAATTTTCCCGGTTGTATTTATGGAGTCTGTCGTGAGTATCATTAATCATTTCTGTCAGCATTCTGTGGTCGCTTTTCTCGGCCATTATCTTGGGTAGCGGGGTGTTATGGGGAGGACTACATTTAAGCCATTTTGGTAGTACCTGTTTCCTTCGGCATTCATGCAAGTAGTACTGCTATTCGCAGGTGCCACTCTGTCGGATGGCATTGTTTTCCAATACTCATGCCAGGTTTTTCGCATTGCACCAATTGGTCGCAATGAGTTTTGAGAAGATTTGTAGCTCAGTTTGAGGTTCTGGATGTAGGGATGCTTGCTGAGCTGAAAGGTTGGTTTTCAGATGTTACATCACCGTACAAGTTAACATCATCAGTGAGCCTCCGGATCAAGCACTGGTGGTATTTTTTATTTATGTGTTTTGGTTTCCTTGGGTTGGTGACATCATTCCTGTGGTGATGTCATTTCCTGTGATGATGCCATTTCATGTTCGTTTTTTCAGGGATGGTTTTTGGGATCCCAGTCAATGTGTTTGTTGACAGAGTTCCGGTTGGAATGCTCTGTTTCGAGGAATTCTCATCCATTTCTCTGTTTGGATTGTCCGAGAATAGGTGTGTTGTTCCAGTCGAAGTGGTGTCCTTCTTTATCCGAATGTAAAAACACTAGTGAGAGAGGGTCATGTCGCTTTGTGGCTAGTTTTCTGCGTGTTTGTCCAATGTAGTGCTTGTTACAGTTCCTCCAAGGTATTTTGTAAATGACGTTCATTTTGCTTCTTTTCTGTATAAGGTCATTTAAGTTCATTAACTGCTGTTTTAGTGTGTTAGTGAGTTTGTGGGTTACCATGATGCCAATAAGCCTGAGTCATCTGGCAGTCATTTCCGAGATGCCTTTGGTGTAGGGGAGAGTGGCTAGGGTTTCTGAACGTGTTACATTCGCTTGTTTGGGTTTGTTGCTGAGAAATCAACGGACTGTGTTCATTGGGCACCCATTTAAGGCAATGTATAAAATAAAAATACTAATAGTAATAGGAATAAAAATGCCGGTTTTAACAAATAACTAACTTTAGTCCCTGCAATATTATGGCAATGGTTTATAATTGAGTAGAAATAACAGAAAGAATATCGAACATTTTAAGTTGTATTATAACGTAGTAGTATTAGTGGGCGGCACGGTGGCACAGTGGTTAGCACTGCTGCCTCACAGCGCCTGTAGATCCGGGTTCAATTCCCGACTCAGGCGACTGACTGTGTGGAGTTTGTATGTTCTCCCCGTGTCTGCGTGGGTTTCCTCCGGGTGCTCCGGTTTCCTCCCACAGTCACAAAGATGTGCGGCTCAGGTGAATTGGCCAAGCTAAATTGCCCGTAGTGTTAGGTAAGGGGTAAATGTAGGGGTATGGGTGGGTTGCGCTTCGGCGGGTCGGTGTGGACTTGTAAGTCTAATCTAAAAAAAAATAACATACAATACAATTCTCCCCTTTCAAGATGTATTCTAACCCTGAATGACTATTCCATATTAATGCCAATCATGGCATTTCAATCTCTTTCATTCGGGAAATAAGATTTCCATATTTGTCTCACATCTGTGCACTCTATGTCACTAACATAACTTACAAATCCCATTTCCAGAACGGTGAGCATTTGTCTTTTTTGTATGATAATAACAGACATTCTGGATCTGCTGGAGAACACATTCTGTTCCACGTTGATTGTTTTTTTGTATCATAGCCTCTGACATTTCAAAACAATTTATTGACATTTATTTGTTCAATTGTGGGATGTAGGTGTCGCTGGCTGGGCCCAGCATTTATTGCCTGTCCCTGTTTGACCTTGAGAATGTGATGGTGAGCTGCCCCCTTGCACCACTCCAGTCCTCCTGCTGTGGTGTCTAATGGAGGGAATTCCAGCATTCTGACCCAGTGACAGTGAAGGAACGGTGATATATTCCCAAGGCAGGATGGAAAGGATCTTGAAGGTGATTTTCCCAGATATCTGTGCCCTTGTCTTTCTAGATGGAAGTTGTTCTGGGTTTAGCAGATGCTATCTGAGCATCTTGTGCTGAAGTTTTTCAGTGTATCTTGTAGATGGTACACATTGCTATTACTGAGCATTGATAGTGGAGGCCGTGAATGCTTGTGGATTTGGTAACAATCAATTGGACGGCTTTGTTCTCAATGACATGAAGCTTCTTGAATGCTATTGGAGCTGCACTCATCCTGGCAAGTGGGGACTATACCATCACAATCCTGTGGGTTGTAGATGGTAGACAGGTTTCAGGAAGTCAGGAGGTGAGTTATGTGGCTATATTTCTAGCCTCTGACATGCTCTGTAGCCTTTGTGTTTATGTACTGAATCCAGTTGAGTTTCTGGTCAATGGCAGTAAAGCAGCCAGTTTATTAATCAGGTATCTTCACAGTTTTATTCATTCCCAAGATGGAGCTAATTGCTTTCAATTCCTGTAAAAGTTCAGACTTATGCTTCACAAGTTTATTCCATACAGACTGAATGCTCCATCTTTCAGTGTTTGACAGTTTATCCTTTGTTGATTCATTCAGTCCAGGAACAGCTATTAAAGTTATGACATCTGCAATATGACAATCGTAACCATAAATCTCTTTCGACAGCATCTCACAAACCTGTGACCTTAGATGCACAGAAACATCATCAATGCAAATTCCTTTTCAAACCACATTTCAGGGAGACTTGGAAATATATTGTCATTCCATCACTGTTGCCCAGTAAAATTTTACAACTCTCCACAAAAACATGGTGGGTTTTCCTGCATCCAAGGGAATGCTGATGTTCATAAAGCATTCACAACATCACAAAGGCAGTCGGACCTGGATAATGAATATTAGCCCCGCCAATAAATCTCATATTCCATGAGTAATTTTAAAAGTAATCACTGCCCCCAAATCGGCAAGAGGATATCTCTGAAAACGAAGGGTGATCAGAGTCCAGGGGAGTGACTCATATGCAGAGAATGGGAAACATAAAACATCGGAAAACGTTGCAGGAGTAGTCCATTTGGCCCTTCGCGCCTCCACTACCATTTAATATATTCGTGGCTGATCGTGCAAGTCTGTCCCCCCACCTTCCACTTCCTCTCCATGCGCCTTGATCCCTTCGGCTGCAAAAGCCATGCCTCACTCCCTCTTGAATATTTCTAATAAACTGGCCCGAACAGCTTCTGTTGAATAAAATTCTACAATTTCACAACTCTCTGAGTGAAGGAACTCATCCTCATCTCAGTCCTGAATGGCTTACTAGGAGAAAGTGAGGACTGCAGATACTGAAGATCAGAATCGAGTGTGGTGGTGCTGGAAAAGCACAGCAGGTCAGGCAGCATGAGAGGAGCAGGAATATTGACATGCTGCGCATAAGCTCTTCATCAGGAATGGCTGGATGGCTTACTCTTTATTCTTAGAATGTGACCCTCAGTTCTGGACATCTCCACGAGCGGGAACATTCTTCCCACTCCTAGCCTGTCCAGTCCTGACTCCGATACCTCAATCCTCTCACTATGAAGGCTAGCACACCATGAGCTTTCCTAACTGCCCATTGCCCCTATGTGCCACACCTCAGAAAACATTTCATCATGATACCCAGGTCTCATTGCACCTCCCCTTTTCCTAAATTGCCACCATTCAGATCAGAATCTGCCTTCTTCTTTTAGATTAGATTACTTACAGTGTGGCAACAAGTCCACACCGACCCGCCGAAGCGCAACCTACCCATAACCCTACATTTACCCCATTACCTAACACTACGGGCAATTTAGCATGGCCAATTCACCTGACCCGCACATCTTTGGACTGTGGGAGGAAACCGGAGCACCCGGAGGAAACCCACGCAGACACGGGGAGAACGTGCAAACTCCACACAGAGTCGCCTGAGGCGGGAATTGAACCCGGGTCTCTGGCGCTGTGAGGCAGCAGTGCTAACCACTGTGCCACCGTGCCGCCCATTTTCTGACTAAAATGGATAACCTCAGATTTATCCACATTGTATTGCATTTGTCAAGTATTCACACACTCAGCCAGTCTGTCCCATGCACCCTTCAGCTTCTTAGCATCCTCTTCGCAGCACACACTGCCCCCAGCTCAGTGTCATCTGCACATTTGGAGATATTGCGTTCAATTCCTTCATCCAATGGTTAATGTATATTGTGAATAGCCGGGGTCGCAGCACTGAACGTTGTGGTGCCCCACTACTCATTGCCTGCTGCTATGTATAGGGCCCATTTATTCCAGTTCTCTGCTTGCTGGTTGACAATCAGTTCTCCTTCCCCCTCAGTACACTACCTCTGATACCACGAGGATTAATATTCCTTACTAATCTATTGTGTTAACCTTGACAAAAGCCTTTTGAACATCCAGATACACATCATTCACTGATTCCTCCTTGTCACCCAAGAGAAATATCCAAGGTGAAGGGCTTTCAGGGCATCAGCTCCCCCCAGTGGATAACTTCATATGACATGGAACTACAATTATCTTTGTGTGAAAATCCATTACTTACAACTTGGGAAAAGTCACGGAGAATGTTTGATCAGTAACTTTGCATCTCTTTTTCTCCCTCTCTCTCTTACAGTTAGTCTAGTGACGATTGTACTTTTGGCTCGGGGCAACTGTGGTCTTTCTAAATGTACCACTCGCTATCTAATGGCCATGGCTACATCTGACCTACTCTTCATTATATTTCATATATTACTTTATCAGTTTGTTTACTATTATTATCCATGGTGTTTCCTGAACATCACTCCTGTCTGTAGTGTTATCTATGCTGTGAACCGTGTGACTATTGATTGTTCTGTCTGGTTCACTGTCGCTTTTTCTTTTGATCGATTTGTCGCCATTTGCTTACATCAAATGAAATCTCAGTATTGCACAGAGAAAACTGCAACGAAGGTTCTCGCAACAATCTGTATTTTCTTTTCTTTGAAGAACATTCCCATATATTATCGATTTACACCTGGAGAGATCATCAACAATGTTCCGTGGTACTGTTATAACAGCTATAGCTATTATTATGACAGTCGCTGGACAAGCTTTAATCATTTTGAAAAATTTTTAACACCATTACTCCCATTCACTGCTATTCTCTTTCTGAACATTCTGACTGTCAGATATATCATTGAAGCTATTCAGATGCGTCGGGGGCTGAGAGGTCAGAGAAAAACAGAGAATGACTCCGAGGTAGATAGCAGACAGAATTCTGTGTTTTTACTCTTTGCTATATCCGCCAGCTTCATCCTTCTCTGGTTGGGGTATATTTTATTTTTCTTTCAAGTTGGTTATTCCTTGGATTCTGCTGCTTCTCGTCTCTTTGAAGAAGTTGCAGATATGCTGCGGAACCTAAACTGCTGCACAAATGCTGTCATTTACGTGGTGACTCAGAAAAAGTTCAGAGACCAGTTAAAATATGCAGCGAAATATCCCGTTACAAAAATAACTCAATTGATGAATAAATCCAAGTAACTGAGAGTTAACATGAGATGAAGCAGAGAATGGAACGAGGAGTCCATGTGACGAATGGACTGAAAGAAGAAGGTGGAGGAGCGACATGATAATACTCCTTTGTTTTTGTAAATATATTTATTTGTATTTTTTTTATCTTTACAAACATATAAAATTATTGAAAATTACATTCAATAACAAATACCAGTACAACAAAAAAACACAAATTACAATACAACTACTGTCTCCTAACTATTAACGTACACTCTAATACAATCAAACCCTAACACTGACAAAGCAACAACAAAAAAAAAGCAAAACAAAACCCCACAAAATACAGAACAGCTATGTTCGGTGAAATGATCCCATACAGAGGAAGGGGAGCATTGTATATATATCCGTATTAACTCGGGAGACCCCCTCCAGGGCCCAGGGCTTGACAAATCTAACCATCCTGGTTAAACAAACACCCTCGTTAAGACTAGTGGCAAATCTACTTCCAAATAACTCAAGTAGAGCTGCCATGTCTTATAAAAATGGTCTGTTGTGTCGTGCACTATTCTTGTAAAAAAGGTCCAAGGGAATGTGCTCCATAATTAATTTCTGCTATCCCAGCAAGCCCCGCCAGTTCTCAGACATCCAATTCATCAGAATAATCTTCTGTACACAGTATTGCAGAATATTAAATAGTTTCTTCCCATGCCGGTCTAAAGGTAGTTAGATTAGGAGACCTAAGAGGAGAATATCGGGTCTACTTTGACTTCAGTCCTCAATACACTCCCTAGTTCTCCCGCCACAGCACTCCAGTAAACACGGAGCCTGTGGCATGTCCAGAACCAATGGGCAAGAGTACCTGCACTTATTTTACATTTGGGGCGTACTGAAGTTGCCCCGTTTTTAAACTTTGGCAGACGGTCTGGTGCCAGATGAGCCCTGTGCAGAACTTTTAACTGTGTTGTGCATGTCCTATTACAGACTGAGATCTTTCGAGTATTCTCCCATATCTTCTCCCATGTTTCAGAAGAGATCTCCACTCCTAGCTCTTGCTCCAAGACCTCATATAACCGGTTAATATCCTGCCAGCCCCTGCCACCCAGCAGGTGATAGAGGGCACTAACCAAAAGAGTCCTTGTGAAACGTAGCAACAACCTCTCCGTGTCGGGCTTGTAGGGCTTAGTGAGAAGCATAGTCTTCTTTCTGGATGAAATCCCTCACATGAAAAATTGTGAAAAAATCTCTGTTGGGTAACCCGTATTTGCAGCTCAGTTGCTCAAAAGGCATTATAATCTACCCCTCAAACAAATCTGCAAAACTAGAAATTCCTCTCGCTGCCCATAGTTTGAACCCTGAGTTCATCATCCCTGGTCAGAACCCTGGCATGCCAAATATGGATGTAAGTGGTGAAGTCTTGGATACACAACCCTCGTCTCAGATGCATCGTTCTCCAAGCCTTGACTCTACTAATGACAATGGGGTTCTTTCAGTGGTCCATAACTGTCCTCATCTTATCCATGACGAAGATTTTAATAAGAGGGCACTTTGTTCGGGAGGCCTCAATATCCAGCCATGCTGAGTTTGGATCGTTATACCCAATCGCAGGTAAAGGACAGCAGGGAACTCAATTGATACCTTCTGATATCTGGGAAATCAACTCCTCCCCCTCCTTGATGCAACTGCAATTTTCTAAGTCTGATGAGGGGCTGCCCACGATGCCAGACAAAGGAACCAAACCATCCTATAACCTTCCGCAGCATTGACCTGGAAAACATTATAGGGACCGTCGGCATGTGATAAAGCAAACGAGGGAGAACGTTTAATGAGAGATATTCAGCCCAGCCATGAAATTGGAAGAGCCTCCCATCTCTGGAGATCTCGCCTAATATTGACAAACGAGGAGCAAATTGGTCCGAAATAAAGATCAAATTTGCGCGTAATAGAAATCAGAACCCTGCCAGTCACTACTTAAGGGAACTTAGGGCCACCTTCAACTTCTGGCACATCCTTAAGGTTCCCCAAAGGCATAGCCTCCGATTTTACAAAGTTAATCTTATATCACGAAATAGCCCCAAATGAACTGATACATTGCATCAAATGGGTACAGAGGGGATCGGGTTCAATAAAAACAGAAGGACTTCATCTGCAGACAGTGTAATCTTGTGTGCCCTCGATCCTACTTCTGGAACAGTTGTGTGGACGTTCTGACGAATGGTCTCTGCCAGCGACTCGATCACCAACGTAAAAAACAACGGTGAGAGGGGGCAGCCTTGTGAACTACCACTACCAATCGTAAAATTCCCAGACTTCACCCTGTTGGTGATGACTGTGGCCAGAGGATGTGATATAAATCCGCCACCCACCTAGCAAAGACTCCACCCAACCTGAACTATTCTAATACATAGAACATAGAACATAGAAAAATACAGCACAGTACAGGCTTTCCGGCCCCTCGATGTTGCGCCGACCGAGGTCTACCTAACCTACACTAGCCCAATAACCTCCATATGCTTATCCAATGCCCGCTTGAATGACCTTAAAGAGGGAGAGTCCACCACTGATACTGGCAGGGCATTCCATGAACTCACAACCCGCTGAGTAAAGAATCTACCCCTAACATCTGTCCTATACCAACCCCCCTTAATTTAAAGCTGTGTCCCCTAGTAACAGCTGATTCCATATGCAGAAAAAGGTTCTCACTGTCAACCCTATCTAAACCCCTAATCATCTTGTACACCTCTATCAAATCTCCCTTAAACCTTCTTTTCTCCAATGAGAACAGCCCCAAGTGCCTCAGCCTTTCCTCATACGATCTTCCTACCATGCCAGGCAACATCTTGGTAAACCTCCTCTGCACCCGTTCCAGTGCCTCCATATCCTTCTGATAGTATGGCGACCAAAACTGCACACAATACTCCAGATGAGGCCGCACCAGAGTCTTTTACAACTGCAACATGACCTCAGGACTCCGGAACTCAATTCCTCTACCAATGAAGCCCAGTATGCCATATGCCTTCTTCACAGCACTATTTACCTGGGTGGCAACTTTCAGAGATCTGTGTACATGGACACCAAGATCCCTCTGCTCATCCACACTACCAAGTAGCCTACCATTAGCCCAGTACTCCATCTTCTTGTTACTCTGCCCAGTGAATGGCTTCACACTCAGCTACATTGAACTCCATTTGCAACCTTTCTGCCCAGCTCTGCAACTTATCTATATCCCGCTGTAACCTGCCACATCCTTCTTCGCTGTCCACAACTCCACCGACTTTCGTATCATCCGCAAACGTGCTCACCCAGCCTTCAAGCCCCTCCTCTAGGTCATTTATAAAAATGACAAACAGCAATGGTCCCAAAACAGATCCTTGTGGAACACCGCTAGTAACTGCACTCCAAGATGAACCTTTACCATCCACTACTACCCTCTGTCTCCTTCCAGCCAACCAATTCCTAATCCAAACCTCTAATGCACCCTCAATGCCATACCTCCGTAACTTTTGCAGTAGCCTACATAAAAAAGATACGGCCATTCCACCGGTCAAATGCTTTCTCTGCATCTAAGGAAATCACCAACCCCTGAGTCGATCTTTGCTGACAAACGTGGACCACATTCAACAACCTTCCAATATTATTAGAGGACCTACGGCCCCTTATAAAGCCTGTCTGGTCCTCTTTAATAATATGGGGCAACACCTTTTCCAATCTCAAGAACTTGGATTGATCTTGAAATCTGAATTTAATAAAGAGATGGGCCTGTAGGAGGCACAATCCTCAGGAATCTTCCTCTTAATAAGAATTAAGGAAATATTAGTTTCTCTCAAAGATGGGTTTAGCCATTCATGGCTATAGGAGTGATTGTACATCTCCAACATCGGCCCTGACAGAATCCCTATAAACTCTTTATTAAACTCACCTGGAAGACCATCAGGGCCAGGCGCTTTCCCACTCTGAAGTTGCCTAGCTGCCTGCTGCATTTCCTGAACTGTCAAGGGGGCATTAAGGAGAGAGGTCTGTTCCAAGGTTACCCCTGGGAGGTCCAGGTTCTTAAAAAAAAGTCTCCATTTTCGCCCTCCTGTCCATGCAACCTTCAGACCAATACAATTCAGAGTAAAAGCTCCGAAAAGCCTCATTAATCTTTTTATCATCATAAAAAGAGACTCCGGAGACCCCAGCACCGTCTCTGATTGCAGTAATGGATTGGGTAGCATGCTGTTTCCTAGACAGGTATGCTAAATGCATCCCTGCCCATCCCCATATTCAAACAACCTTTGTCTAGCGAAAGCAATTCTTTCTTTGCGTTTTGTGTCAGTATTGAATTCAAGGCAACTCAAAGTGGTGTGATCCACTGTTGCTTAGTCATGAATGCCGTGCAAAATGTGCCACCTCTGTGGCTTTCAACCATGTCTCAAGTAGAAGCTGCTGTTCCTCCTTCTGTAGCTTCCAGCTAGCTGAACAGGAAATACCTAACCCCCTAGCAAAGGCCTTAGCAGTCTCCCATAGCATAGATGGATGACAAGCCGTGCCTGAGTTGATAGTCAGTAATTCCTGAAACTCCTTCAAAAATTATCCCACAAACTTGGAATCCTTCAGGAGAAAAGGGTCCAAACGCCCGTGCCGCAAACCTCGCGCTTCACTCTTGACCTTAACCTCCAAATATACTGCCGCATGATCAAAGGTAGCTATATTCCTAATTTTACAACTTATAATCGAATTCAGAAGGGCCGAGGGAGCCGGAAAGAGGTCAATCCTGGTGTGACATTTATGTGAGTTTGAAAAAAAGATGAATCCCCTGCCGGTAAGGTGAAGACATCTCTAAATATCCACCAACCACAACTCCTCGTATAGGTCAACCACTGCTTAGCCTGTGAAGAAATAGTTGGGGGCCCACAAGGCATTCTGTCCACTGTTGGATCCAAAAGACAATTAAATTCCCCCCATAATAAAATGCCGTGTTCCAAAAGCACTCAACTTAGAGAATCCACTGATCAAACATTTGATGGAATGTGTCAGAGGACAGTAGACATTTAAAATGCCATATTCCTCCCCATGTATCAGAGCTTTAAATATCACAGACTATCCCTGCTCATCTTTCACCTGCTCTAATAATGTGAACGGAAGTTTTTGTTAAAAAAATACTGTCACTCCCCTACTTTTTGTAATAAAGGATGAAAAGAATACCTGATCATAACCCCCATGTTGTAATTTCAGGTGCTCCCCATCATCAAGATGTTTTTCCTGCAAGAAAGTGATATCAACCCTTTCCCTCTTAAGGCTAGAAAACACTTGTTTTCCTTTTAACAGGCGAGTGACTTCCTTTAATGTTCCAGGTGTATCATTTAATAAGACACTCAACTATATTCCCTTTCAGAGACCCTTGAACCCCTTGGAGGTAGAACCCAGCTTACAAAGCGCTGAGCATAAATAAATAAAGACTGATAGAATCGAAAAACTATATGTACAAAAACTATTTGATCATAACTATAAACAATTCTTACGACCAAAACCTACAAAGAAAACCAACTATTAAAACCTTGAATGGAAGACTCTTCCCCCTGCACATAGGAGGCACTCACCCTCCCCATCACCTGCTTCACAGCTCCTTCAAACCCGGACTATGCCCCAACCTTAGGCCAGAAAACAAAACAAGGAGATGATCCTTAACTCAACAGAATAAAACACAAAGACAGGATGGACACTCCACCCATCCCTGGCTTCATGTCACCCCTACTTGTAACTTAAAGAGAAGCCGATCAAACAAAAAAAGGGGAGAGACAACAAAGAACATCCACAAACATTTCCCATCAGAAAATCCAGTTATTATAGAAAATAGGAACAACGTATTCCGAAGTCTTCTCCTCCCGTCCCAAAAGGAAATTATTAGAGAGAAAGAAAGGAATACAAACAAGGAAGGAAAAACTTGGGGAAAGATAGAAAAGAGAACAAACATTAACCGTATTCTTCAGGCCAATCCATTTATTTTAAAGTGTCCACAAAGATTTTAGCTTCATCCGCTGAGTCAGATGTATAAACTGAGTCCTCGTGGCTGAAACACAGTACTGTGGGGTATCTCATGGAGTACTGGATGCCCAGGTTCGATCAGCTGCTCTTTAAACACATCGAAGGGCTTCCTCTTTCAAATTACTGCTGCAGAGAAATCCTGGAAAAATATGTTTTTTGACCCCTTATACAGCAGTGCCTGCCGATCTTTTCCCACGGATCTGGAAGCTTCTATGACTTTTTGCTTGTCCTCATATGAATGGAAGTGCACAAGGACTGAGCAGGAGCGCTGCACTGGGCCTGACCTGTGCACTATAACCCGATAAGCCCTTTCCATGTGAAGCCTGCTGCACTCGATGTGAAGGCCCAAAAACTTGGGCAGCCAGCTTTCAAAGAAGCTGACTGGCTGCTCACCTTCCTCACCTTCAGGGAGCCTGACAATTCAGAGATTTATCCTCTGGCTGCAATTTTCGAGGTCGTCGATATGGTCTCGCAAGGCCTGCACCTCTCGCTCCAGCATCTGGATCTTACTGGATGAGGACACAATCACTGCTTCCGAGGCCTTAGTCCGGCCCTCTACCTCCTCTCACCTCTCCCCCAGGCCCTGGATCTCCTGGTCATGCTTCTGCAGCATGGATGTGATAGGTCGGACCTGGGCACAAAGCTCCCCATGTCTCTCCATCACCGCAGCCAATTCCTTTGAGTCTGTCAGGTCCCCGGGGTGTTCAGGAGAGGCTGCTCCTGCAGCTGTTGCACTCTCTTGTGTGGTCGGTGCTACAGGGGAGTGTCCTCCCTGCTGCTGTTTGCTTCCTCCTTTTCCCTTTGGCATCCTTCCCACTCACAGGTATTAACAAATATGTGTTCTGTCAGGTTTTAAACTAATAACTCCACCACCTAAGTTCTCCAGGGATGGCAAAAAACACCAGTTGCCTTGGCTGTTAGGCAGAGCTGTCCACAGCAGTTCTGCAGAATTGCCGCCAACTAGCCGAGTCCCCATAGCACTCCTTTTTAAATGCGGAAGGAATGTCTCCATCTGTGGAGCAGAATGAAAGAGACTGCAGAAGTAAAGCCAGCGTAAAATGCTGTTAGCAATGAGCTGAACAACAAAAACATCACCGGAAGAGGAATTAAACATCAACCAAAAAAGCATTCATCCCACGCAATCCGCTTGATTGTTAAAGGAAAGGACATGGAGGAAAGGACCATGGTTGATTGCAGGTCAGTGTGGGAAACACGACAATATGATTCTCTGCACATTTCCCCATGGAATTCTCCGATCCACACATCATGACACACGTTAGCAACAAGGTTTGTATAATAAAAAATAAATAACGTACTGTAAAAAGCCTGTATCTTTGATTACAAATGTATTTCCAGCAATACTCTGTCGCTTCCCAGCCAGTTCCCACGGCCTGATGCTGATATCACTCCCTTTCTTTATTCACTTCTTTCCACCAATCAGCTGCGGTGTCGATGGGGAATCCACGGCCCAATCAGAAGGTTTGGACCCAGGTGGGATCTGAACCTCGGGGATGGGGTCGGATGTGGGAGATGAGCCGACATCGTCAATATTTCCATGAAAATTTTTTGTGGATCTCATTGACTCCATCGAGCTCAGCAGGAACTGACTCTGGGAGAACCCTGTTTGCTTGTGACTTGATACTGGAGCCTGAGATCAATGCAGAAAGATACATGCACCATCACCAAAGGTTATTATTTCCATCTGGAACATAGCTCTTTAATCCATCCCTGCCTCAGCTCGTAATTGTTGAATCAGTCATTCATTCCATTGTTACCTCAGGCCCATTGTAATCTAGCGCCACATCAGCCTGACACCAGATTATAAACTCCAGACATTTACTTTGTACAAATTTCTTCCACCCTCCTGGTTTGTTTTATCAACAAATCCCATTTCCTGACCATTCCCTCACCAGAGTGAACTATACAGGCATATTGTCCTCCAAATTCTCCATTTTTACATTTTCACTCATCTATTCAAAATGTTTCAAAGTCATCCATTGATTTATTTGCTTTCTTGGACTGCTTTAAATCTTGTTCTGAAAAGATTCTTTACAAGTGTTAAATATTCTGCTATGGGCTAATATTAGCAGCTGGTGTGATGGTGAAATAAATTACAGATTTCAGAGAATTAGATCACAGAATCATAGAGATGTTCAGCTCGAAAACACACCCCTCAATCCCCCTCGTCCATGCCGACCATATATCCTAACATTTTCCAGCACTTGGCCCATATCCCTCTAAATACTTCCTATTTCAGAGACCCATCCAGATGCATTTTAAATGTTGTATTGTACCAGACTTCATCACTTCATCTGGCAACTCAATCCCCACTCTCATTGTGAAAAATTTGTCTATTTGGTCCCATTAATTAATTCTCTTCTCAGCCTAAACCTATGCCATCTCGGTCTGGACTCCCCCACCCCAGGGAAAAGATGTTGTCTATTTACTCTATCCATGTCCCCCATGATTTAAAAAAAATCTGAGAGGTGACCCCTCAGCATTCGATATTCCAAGGAAAAAAGCTCCAGCCTATTCAGCCTCTCTTTGTGGCTCAAATGTGTGAAGCCTCATCTTCCACCTTAAGACTTTGCAACCACATGTATTCAATGTTGATTACACCAGTTTCCTCATTCCCCTCCCCTCACCTAATCCCAGTCCCAAGCCTCCAACTCGGCACTGCCCTCTTGAATTGTCCTACCTTTCAATATTCCTTCCCATCTATCTGCTCCATCCTCCTCTCCAGCTTATCACGTTCTCCCCCAGCTTCATCGAACTATTGTATTGCCAGCTACCTTCCCCCCAGCCCCTTCCTCCTCCCATTTATCTCAGCAACCCCGACCCACAAGCTCATTCCTGATGAAGGGTTTATACCAGAAACGTCGATTCTTCTGCTTCTTGGATGCTGCCTGACCTGCAGTGCTTTTCCAGCACCACACTCTCGACAATGATATTTATTTCCCTGAGATGTCAAATATCAATTTCTTCCTCAACTGTTACAACTGACGCAAAATATTTATTTAATATCTGTCCCATCTCTTCATCTTCAGCACAAATACAACTTCATTGTTTGTCAGAGGGGCCTACTCTCTCTCAGTTTGCTCTCTTGCTCTTAGTGGATTTGTAGAAATTTTGGGATAATCGTTAACCTTACCTGGTAAGGTATCTCATACCGTCTTATCCTTCCTGGTTTCCTTCTTAAGAGTTCTGCTACACTCTTTAAACTCGGCAAGAGATTCAGTTGATCCCAATTGCCTATATCTGATCTTTGATTCCTTTTTATTCTTGACAAGAACATTAATATCTGTGTTCCTCCCCATTTCCTAACATTTATAAACTTGCCATTTACTCTTGCAGTAACATTACATTTCTGAATTCTCATTATCACACGATTAGCGGCCTCCCATTTGTCAGTCGTCGTTTTATCTGTGAACAGTTTACTCCAATCAACTTTCCAAAGCTAATTCTAATTACCTTGCTCCAATTAAAATCTTTAGCTTTATTGGAAGACTAATCTATTTCCATAACTGTTTCAAAACTGATCGTATTATGGCCATGAGTTGCATTGTTCCCCTAATAACACTTCAGTCACTTGTCTTGCCTTATTTTCCAAAAGCCTTCGTAATAGCTCCATAGCTCAGGGGTTGGCAACAAGAGAGACCCACATTCGATTCTAACTTTCAGTAACGGAGTTTTTATTGAGTTTGCACATGTTCCCTGCATGTGGATTTCATCCAGGTGCTGTGGATTGCTTCCACAGGCCAAAGGTGTGAAAGTTTGGTTGGTTGGTAATGCCAAATTACACCATAATGTCCAGAGATGAGTAGGTTGGTGTGTTAGCCACATTAAATTACACCATAGCGTTCAAGGATGTGTTGGTTGGGTAAGTCAGCCATGCTAAATTAAACCATAGTGTCCACAGATGTGCAGATTGGGTACATTAGACATGTCAAATTACACCATAGTGTCAAAGGATGTGCAGATACGGTATATTAGCCGTGCTAAATTACACCATTGTGTCGATGGATGTGCAGGTTGGGTGTGTTAGCCATGTTAAATTACATCATAGGTGTCCACGGATGTTAGGTCGGGTGTGTAAGCCATGCTAAATTACACCATTTCATCCACGGATGTGTCGATTTGAGTGTGTCAACCATGCCAAATTACACCATAGTGTCCACACATGTGCCAGTTGGGTGTATTTGCCATGCTAAATTACACCATAGAGTCCATGGATGTTTAGCTTGGGTGTGTTAGCCAGGCGAAATTACTCCATAGTGTTCACAGATGTCTTTTTGAGTATGCTAGCCGTGCCGAATTACACAACAGAGTCCACAGATATACAGGCTGAGTGTGTTAGACAATCAAAGTTACACCATGCTGTCCACAGATGTGAAGGTTGGGTGTGTTAGCCACACTGAACTACAACATAGTGTGCACAGATGTATAGGTTGGGTGTGTTAGCCATGCTAAATTACACCATAGTGTCCAAGGTTGTGTAGGTTAGGTGTGTTGCCATGCTATATTTTGTCATACTGTTCACAGATGTGAAGGGTTTCTGTGCTAGCCATGCTAAATTATACCATTCAGTCCATGGATATGTCATTTGACTGTGTCAGCCATGATAAATCACTCAACACGAGTTTACACTCCAACCGGTTTAATTGGAAGCACACTAACTTTTGGAGCGCTGTTCCTTCATCAGGTGGTTGTGGAGGCCACAATAGTAAGGCACAGAATTGATAGCAAAAATGTACAGTGTGATGCAACTGAAATTATACATTGAAAAATAACTTGATCGTCTGCTGAATCTTTCATTAGTTCGAATACCATGATAGTTTCACTTCTTTCATGTGTAAATCACAAAACGTTTTTTAACAAGTTGCATTCTCAGATTAGCTGTAACAATTGGTGTTATCTGGACGATATGTTGAAGGTGTTAGCTCCCTGTGTTCTCTGACTATGCCATGATGTTTAGATTGATTCCAATCTAAGAAGTGCGATTACAGAGTTTCACTTGAATTAATGCAGTTGTAGTTTGGGGTGTTGTAAGTGTGAGAGAGAGTTTATATGTGTGTGTACGCGAGTGTGGAATGTCTTAGGTCTATGAGGGGATGCATGTGTTAGTGTGGGAGTGTGTGTGTAAGGGTGTGTGTGAGTGTCTGTATACATATGTGTGTGTGTGTGTGTGTATATATGTGTGTGTGTATGAGTTTCTGTGTGTGTATATAGTGCAATGGTGGTCACCCTGCAGTGTGACTTGAACCCAAGCTCCCATTGAGGTCCTCCGTATGGGTATGGAACTTTGCTATCAGCCTCTGCTCTGTCACTTTTCGCTGCTGCCTGTCATGAAGTCCGCCTTCGAGGATGGTCACCCAATGGTCCGAGGTCAAATGTCCTGGTCTGCACTCCGATACACACACATACACATGGACACACATGTACACAGACACTCACACACACTCTTACAGGCTCACACACTCCCATACTCACACAGGCCTCGCCCCAGAGACTTAGACTACTCTACACTCAAGCACGCACATATACACTGTCTCTCACAGAGACTCACAAACCCCCACCCCAGACACATGCACACACTCCTACACGCACCCTCTCACAGACTTAAGACACTCTACATTCACATACACACACATATACACTCTCTCTCATATTCACCATCCCCCAACCCAGCCACACGCATACACACAAAAAGACCCACATATACATATATTTTGTGGGGTGAATTTGTACTTACAGAGTTACCTTGTACTTTGCTCAAAAACTGCATGAATTCATGTAAAATTGTGTTTTCTCACGTTTTAGATTAGAATCAATCTAAACATCATGGCACAGACAGAGAACACGGGGGGTAACACCTTCAACAGATGGTCCAGCTAACACCAGTTGTTACAGCTAATCTGAGAATGCAACTTTTTAAAAAATGTTTTGTGATTTACTAATGAAAGAAGTGAAACTATCATGGTATTCGAACAGATGAAAGATTCAATAGACAATCGAGTTATTTTTCAATGTATAATTTCAGTTACATCACACTGTAAATTGTTGCTCTAAATTCTGTGCATTAATATCTTGGCCTCCACAACCACCTGATGAAGGAGCAGCGCTCCAAAAGCGAGTGTGTTTCCAATTAAACCTGTTGAACTATAACCTAGTATTGTGTGCTTTATAACTTTGTACAATCCAGTCCAACACTGGTTTCCGCCACCTCCAAACGGAACCCTCCACCGCATCACCTCCACTTCCCACTCCTCCGCCCTTGAGCCCCGCTCCTCCAACCGCCAACTATACATAACCCCACTGGTTCTCACCTACCACCCCACCAACCTCCGTATACAGCGTATCATCCGCCGTCATTTCCGCCACCTCCAAACGGACCCCACCACCAGGGATATATTTCCCTCCCCTCCCCTATCAGCGTTCCGCAAACACCACTCCCTTCGTGACTCCCTCGTCAGGTCCACACCCCCCACCAACCCAACCTCCACTCCCGGCACCTTCCCCTGCAACCGCAGGAAACGTAAAACTTACGCCCACACCTCCTCCCTTACTTCTCTCCAAGGCCCCAAGGGATCCTTCCATATCCGCCAAAATTCACCTGCACCTCCACACACATCATCTTTTGCATCCGCTGCACCGATGTGGCCTCCTCTATATTGGGGAGACGGGCCGCCTACTTGCGGAACGCTTCAGGGAACACCTCTGGGACGCCCGGACCAACCAACCCAACCACCCCGTGGCTCAACACTTTAACTCTCCCTCCCACTCCACCGAGGACATGCAGGTCCTTGGACTCCTCCATCGGCAGAACATAACAACACGACGGTTGGAGGAAGAGCGCCTCATCTTCCGCCTGGGAACCCTCCAACCACAGGGGATGAACTCAGATTTCTCCAGTTTCCTCATTTCCCCTCCCCCCACCTTGTCTCAGTCGGTTCCCTCAACTCAGCACCGCCCTCCTAACCTGCAATCTTCTTCGTGACCTCTCCGCCCCCACCCCACTCCGGCCTATCACCCTCACCTTGACCTCCTTCCACCTATCACATCTCCATCGCCCCTCCCCCCACTCCCTATTCCCTACCTTTTATCTTAGCCTGCCTGGCACCCTCTCCTCATTCCTGATGAAGGGCTCTGGCCCGAAACGTCGAATTTCCTGTTCCTTGGATGCTGCCTAACCTGCTGTGCTTTAACCAGCAACACATTTTCAACACTGGTGTCTCCAAATCATGCTAAATCACTGCATGGTTTACACAGATGTGTAGGTTGGTTGTGATATCCACACTAAAGTACACTATTGAGTCCACGGATGTGTAGGTTGGGTGCATTAGTCTTGCTAAATGACACCATAGTGTTCTCAAATGTGGAGATTGGGTCTATTGGCCATGCTAAAATACAGCATAGTTTCCATGAATGTGTAGGTTGGGGATATTAGACAGGCTGAATTACACCATAGTGTCCAAACATGCGTAGGTCCGGAGAGTTAGCCATGCTAAATTGTGTCATACTGTGCCCGAATGGGCAGGTTGGGTTTTTTTGGGCTGGTTAAATTACACCATACTGTCCATGGATGTGCTGCTTGAGTTGGTTGGCTATACCAAATTACACTACAGTATGCACAGATATGTCAGTTGGGTTCGTTAGCCATGCTAAACTATACCATAGTGTCCAAGGAGGTGTCAGTTGAGTGTGTTAGCTATGCTAAATTACACCGTAGCATCCTCCGATGTGTGGGTTGGATATATTTGTCATGCTAAATTACAACATAGCGTCCATGGATGTGTGGATTGGGAGTATTAGACATGCTGTATTACAGCATTGTGTGCATGGATGTGTTTGGAGGGTGCGTTAGTTATGCTGAATTACACCATAGTGCCCACGGATGTGTGGGTTGGGTGTATTAGTCATGTGAAATTACACCATATTGTCCATATTAGCCATGCTAACTTACTCCATTTTGTCCATGGATATGTAGGTTGGGTGAGTTAATCATGGTCAAGGACACCATAGAGTCCATGGATGTATAGGTTGTGTGTATTAGCCATGCTAAATTACACCATAGTATCCCGGGATGTGGATGTTTGGTGTGTTAGCCATGCTAAATTACACTATAGTGTCTACGGTTATTTCAGTTGCGGTTGTTATCCACGTTAAATTACAGCATCGTGTTCAGAGATGTGTAAGTTGGGTACGTTAACCATATTACACCATATTATCCACCGATGTGTTGCTTGAGTGTTGCAGCCTTGGAAATTTACAGGCTAGGACTATTAGCCCAGCTGGGGTCCTCTTCCCGAGGCCGATGTGGAATCATTCTGCTGAATGATCTGTTTCCACACAGTACGGATTCTCCCTGTCACTTGTTGGATCATGTATGCATTGAGAAAGAAAATTTGCTTGAGCACATTTATCAAATTCTGCACCATCCAAGCTTTGATAACTGTGACAGTCAAAGTTAGTGTTTGGAAAATTAAAATCCTTTACTTTTACAACGTTATTATGCTTGCAGATGTTGAGATCTCAACATATTTGATTCTCAAATTACTTCTGATTATTATGTTCACATATAATGCCATCCCATGATGGTCATAGAGTCATAGAGATGTATAGCATGGAAACAGATCCTTCGGTCCAACCCGTCCATGCCAACCAGATATCCCAACCCAATCTAGTCCCACCTGCCAGCACCCAGCCCATATCCCTCCAAACACTTCTTAAATGTTGCAATTGTACCGGCCTCCACCACATCCTCTGGCAGCTCATTCCCTACACGTACCACCTTCTGAGTGAAAAAAGTTGACACTTCCGTCTCTTTTATATCTTTCCCCTCTCACCCTAAATCTATGCCCTCTGGTTCAGGACTCCCCGACCCCAGGGAAAGAGCTTTGTCTATATATCCTATCCATTCCCTTCATAATTTTGAAAACCTCTATAAGGTCACCCCTCAGCCTCAGACGCTCCATGGAAAACAGCCCCAGCCTGTTCAGCCTGTCCCTATAGCTCAGATCCTCCAATCCTGGCAACATCCTTATAAATCTTTTCAGAAACCTTTCAAGTTTCACAACATCTTTCCGATAGGAAGGAGACCAGAATTGCATGCAATATTCCAACAGTGGCCTAACCAATGTCCTGGACAGCCACAACATGACCTCTCAACTCCTGTACTCAATACTCTGACCAATAAAGGAAAGCATACGAAACGCCTTCTTAACTATCCTATCTGCCTGCAACTCCACTTTCACGGAGCTATGAACCTGCACTCCAAGGTCTCTTTGTTCAGCTCCACTCCCTCGGACCTTACCAATCAGTGTATAAGTGCTGCTAGGATTTGTTTTCCCAAAGTGCAGCACCTCGCATTTATCGGAATTAAATTCCATCTGCCACTTCTCAGTCCATTGGTCCATCTGGTCCAGAGCCTGTTGTAATCAGAGGTAACCTTCTTCGCTGACCACTACACCTCCAATTTTGGTGTCATCTGCAAACTTACTAACTGTATCTCTTATGCTCGCATCCAAATCACTTATGTAAATGACAAAAAGTAGAGGGCCCAGCACTGATCCTTGTGGCACTCCATTGGTCACAGGCCTCCAGTCTGAAAAACAATCCTCCACCACCATCCTCTGTCTTTTACCTTTGAGCCAATTCTGTACCAAATAGCTAGTTCTCCCTGTATTCCATGAGATATAACCTTGTTAATCAGTTTCCCGTGGGGAACCTTGTTGAACGCCTTACTGAAGTCCATGTAGATCACATCTACTGTTCTGCCCTCAACAATCTTCTTTGTTACTTCTTCAAAAAATTTAATCAAGTTTGTGAGACATGATTTCTCACGCACAAAATCATGTTGACTATCCCTAACAAATCTTCTCACAAACTTTGACCATATGTGTTCATTAAATGATCTCTTAGAAATATCTGTTCTAATCATAGTAGTAATGCTTTCCTTATTAAAAATCCCTCCCCCTCCTCTCTTGCCTCTCTTCCTATACTTCCTATAGCATCTAAAACACAAAACATTGAGTTGCCATGTTTGTCCTCCCCTCAGCCACGTTTCTGTCATAATTACAACAGCCCAGTCCCATGTGTTGATAAATCGTGAGTTCATTGGTCACATTTGTAAGAAATATTGCGCTGAAATAAAATCAGTTCAATTTTTGAGAGTTATTTTGTTCCCAGTCCTTCTTCTGCCTGGATTTCCTTATTAACATTTCCGATTCAGAACCATCCATACCTTCCTTTCTAATTTCACTCTTACTTAGAAAGCTCCAACTCCCATCTCGAAAAGTTTCTAGGCTCTACAAATAGAACTATAAAATCCCCCGATTAGGATATTGGTCCCTTTCGAATTCAGGTGAAACCCATCTTTCTTGAACATGTCTTTTCAGTCCCAGAAGAGATCCCAATGATCCATGAAACTGAATCCCTGCAGCCTTCACCACCTCTTCAGCCACTGATTTATCTGTCCTGCCCTTTCCTTCCTTCCCTCATTAGAACGGGGCAATGGAAGGGAACCAAAGATTATCACTTGAGGTGTTCTGTATTTTAACCTTCTACCTTATACTTTCTCTGCAAAGCTTTAACCCGTTCCCTGACTCTGTCATTCCTTCTGATGTGTACAATAATTTCCAGCTTCTCACTCTTCTCTTTGACAAGATGTTTCGCATATTTTGAGCAGTCCATTACCCTGGCCCCAGAAAAACAACATAGTCTCCTAGAGTCACCCTCCCTGGTGCAGACTCTCCTATTTGAGCCCTAAAAGAAGAGGGCCAGTTAATAATTATTCTTTGAAACCTTGACAAATCCGTTTAACATCAGATTCATTCTTAGTGTTCAAGATCTGACTACTATTTGAGTTTTCCTCTGAGAGACTACTCTTCCAACAGCACCCGAAACAGAACAGAGAGGATTAGCCGCAGGAGACTTCTAAACTCCCTCTGACCTTTGCTGACAGTCAATCATCTATCTGCCTGGTTCTGCTGTGTAACCATTCATCGTAATCTACTCGGTATCACACTCAGTGTCTCCTCTATGTCTTCAGTGACATTAAGTCTAAAATAAAGAAACCTTCAATGACACAATATATCGAAAAACAAACTGCCTTTCCTTGCCCACAGATTGAATATGGAGCATGCAATAAATAGTAAAGAAAAGCATTAAAAATAACTCAAAGATATAACGGCACAGTGGCTCAGTGGGTCGCACTGCTGCTTCAGAGTGCCAGGGACTCGGGATGGTTTCCACCCTCAGGTGACTGTTCATGTGGAGTTTGCACATTCTCCCTGTGTCTGTGTGGGTTTCAAGCGGGTGCTCCTGTTTCCTCCCACAGTCCAAAGATATGCAGCTTAGATGAATTGGACATGCTAAATTGTTCATAGCATTCAGGGATGTGTCGTTCGGTGTAAATGTAGAGTAACGTGGAATGGGTTTGGGTGGATTGCTATTCGTCGGGTTGTTAGGAATTATTGTGCCAAAGGGCCTGTTTCCACACTATGGGGAGTCTATGATATTCTCTGAATTAACTGTACAAATTTTTTAAAAAATCCTTAAATAATCCAACATGCATCTTTCGGTTTCGGAAATTAAAAACATCTCTCTTTGGAGGCTCTCCACAAACTCCACATGTAAACAATCTCTCAGGCATTGCATACTTGTGCATGTTATTTTATTTCTGCTAAAGCTTACACACCACTGCTGACAGAGTCACTGGACTATAGATCCCTTGCCTTTCCTTACTGACTTCCATTAATAATGGCACCACATCAGCCATCCTCCAGTCTCTGGCACCCCACCAGCATCTGTTGATGAGATAACGATAAGAATGTAAGTTAGCTCGCTGAGCATGACGGTTTATTTTCAGACATTTCGTCACCATACTCGGTAACATGATCAGTGAGAGTCTCTGGTGAAGCGCTGGTGGTATGTCCCTCCTCTCTATTTATTGGTTTTTTTTAAGGTGGTGAGGTCATTTCCGGTTCTTTTTTGGAAGGGATGGTAGATAGGATCTGATTGGAGATGTTTACTGATGGAGTTCTGCTTAAAATTCCAGGCTTCTAAGAATTCTCATGCATGTCATTATTTAGCTTGCCTGAGGATGTCCCAGTCAAAGTGGTGTACTTCTCTGTCTGTATGTAGTTATAGAAACTAGTGATAGTGGGTCCTGTCTTTTGGCTAATTGCTGTTCATGTATCCTGGTGGCACGTTTCCTGCTCATTTGTCGGATGTGGATTTTTTTTTTACAGTTCTTGCATAGTATCTTGTAAATGACCTTAGTTTTTCTGGTAGCATCTATTGGATCCTTTAGGATCATTAGTCGCTGTTTCTGTGTGTTGGTAGGTTTTGTGGGCTACCATGATGCCAAGGGGTCTTAGAGGCATGGGATTTTAACCAGATCTCCATCAATAAACACATGAATCAGAAATGACATCACCCACCTTAAGGAACCAAGATCTATAAATAGAGAGGCGGGGCATACCACCAGCACTTCACCAGAGAATCTCACAGATGCTATTACCTGGTGTGGTGTTATGGACTCAACCAGACCACTCAAAACATTCTTAAGCAGGCAGTTCAGACCATAACGTGATAATTTGTTTTGGTAAGTGTACAGTGAAAATTAATTCAGATTAATTCAGTGAGGTTGACTGCTAGATTTTAAAACAGACAAAACTTTACTCACAATATTACACAAGGAAACACAAAAAATAGAATATCGAACCCCTACAGACCTCAGTCTATCCAAATTAGGCTTCGTTATGCTGTTACGGATATACACAATAGTCCCAATAAGCAAACTGCCTTTAAAAACCAACACAAATGCAATGCGTGCTTTCAGGTTGAAGGCAGAAGGCAGAAAGAGAGAGAGAGAGCCTTGTTGGGGTTAATTCATAACTGGGGTGCCTAGGTGGGGGCTAGGGAATGTACTATTATTGCTACAACAGGCATTGCCAGATTCAGTCCCTAAACAGTAAATCACAGCCATGCGGGAGGAAGCAAACAACTGCAAGGCTACCTGACTGAAGCCACATTCCCCATTGATTAGATCATGTCAAAACTAACAAAAGAACCGGTAACTGTCGGATAGTGTAAATTGGAACACATTATCGATGGAGAAACTGTTAATGCCCCCCCTGACGTAAATCCCCATCGAAACCGGTGATAAATTATAATGCCTGTTAAACCCCCTATGGAGAACTATTGATTCAGTAAAGGAAAACGCCTAGCCAGGTAGACACATAGCAATTAGATTGATCGACCAAACAATGGACTACTGATTACAGAGTCAGAACTGCCGGACCCAGGATGGCTGAACTATTGCGGCCAATGGAGACACAGATCCCCTCGCACACAACAGAACGGACCAATGAGAGGAACGATCAAGGGAGAACGGACCGGGGACTCGAAGAACCGGGAAATATAATTTCGCCGGGTCCGAAGAGAAAGTCGGAACGCGCCTTCTCCAGCAAGCCTGAAAGCTTGCTGTTACACGGACGTCTCTCTCTCTCTTTTCAAATAAAGCAGTTTTGTGCTTTTGAATCTGGCCTGGTGTCTCACTCTTTTCGGTATGAACACGGAGACGTGAGTCCCGTCTCAACAGATGGTGAGCCTGAACGTGCCGGAGATTAGAGACACGCTTGTTCGCAGAGACTGGGAGCTGCCGATCGGCCGGCCACTTTAAATCGGTTCGGAGGCGCCCTTTTGTGTAAAGGTCTCCAGTAGGGTTTGGATATTCTAAATTCTTAGTTTGATCTGGCATCTCACAGGTCTTTGCCAACCCAAATTTGGTAGAGGGAGTCGGGCCGTTTTATTTTTATTTCTCAGGTGCAGATGTTTGAAACTCCGGGGTCCGACGACTCAAGCCGTTGACAGCTGCGGACAGCAGCTGAATTCGCGGGTTCGAGCGATCGCTTGAAGAAATAGAAGAGCTCTTATTGGTGAGTGTTTATGTTGCAGATTGTGGGTGGTGAGTATTAAAGAGAAATCGTGAGAGTACATTGGGAAAACGAAGCTTCTTTTTTTTATTTTTACGAAGGGGGCCAGCGAAAGCTCCCCCTGCGATGACTGCCCGTGAGCTCGATAGCACACCCCGCGCTGGTGACCCGGTGGACTCAACAGTCCGACAGAATCACACACTTAATACGACGGACAGGGAGTGTAGTTTCCTAGACAGACAGACATATTAATCCGGACTGTGCCCCTACAAGAAAAAGCAAAAAAAAAAGTGACAGACAGAAGGGAATAGGACGCTGACTTACAATTAAGTTTGAAACTATCTGCAGCAAGGATGGAAGCGTTTAATTACGGACCGCCCAAGCTGCTGGCCATGCGCACACGTCGCCCCGGCGTGCCATGGTGGCGACTAAATCTGACCAACAACCTGGCCCTAACAAATCAATTACTGCTCGATTGCGTGACGGTGGACAGGAGTAATCTCCTCCGGATCCTTGACCGCGCCCCGGCGCAGAGGGCAGAGATATTGGTGAAACTGACTGCTACGTTCACTGACCCCTCGATCATGGTCAAGACCTTAGACTCCTTATGTGCTTATCCCACGAGTACCGCTAAACAACGGGTGGACTTGGGGAACCTGCCAAGGGAGTGGAAAGAGATAGGGGACGCTCCCATGTCGTGGAAGTACTTCCTTCTTGCCATTTTTTACCCGATCTGGGAGAGGGAACAGGGGGCGGAGAGGATTGAGGGGGACCCTTCATTGACCTCGGGGGCCCTATTGGGGACGGCCCGCCCGGCTCAGGAGTGCACGGTCCTGACTGGACTGGCTGCATACCTCACTTTCCCACCCGAGGCGGACATGGGTCGCCTATCCCGGGTGCAACACTCCCCTCAGCTGCAGGTCCCAAGACGGGCGAGGTCATAAAGTCCGTTCAGACCCTTATTACACAGAACAACACAACAACGGAGGGGAGGCTTAAGTTGTTAGCCCTACAGAGGGCGATCTCAGAGTGGAGAATAAAGGGGTGGTTCCCGGAGGACGACAGGGAATTTTTAACGGCACCCGAGCTTGAGGTCCTGAAGACCAGGGTAGTCGATAGGGTGGCCGCCGACAGGAGGGCAGCGCAGAAAAAACGATTTCGTAAAGACAAGGCAGTTACGAAGACTGCGGACGATGAGGTTTACTTCAGAGAGTTTCTCACTCGGTTTGGGAATAAGATCCCTAAACCTACTTGCCCGAGCACAGATGGGAAAGAGACAGATCGTTTGGGGTGGGAGCTGGACCACACCCCGTCCCATTATCCTTTCCCGTCCCCGTGTGACAGCACCACCGCGTACCGCAGAGGTAGTGAGGGTAAGGCACTGCCACCAGGGGGGCCACCTCTACCTCCGCCTTATGTTACGGAGCCTACGGCCCCTGCGGAGGCCAGAGGACACCCAGCGGTGCAGGCACCGGTGGTCGAAGTAGTAGGAGGAATGGTCGAAATAAAAGACCCCGGTAGAGAGGTCGTAACGGGCCACCTCAATGTCCACAGGGAACAGATTGACATATTGCAGAAACAAGTAAACGAGTTGTGGGGGAGACAACTCCATGAGGACCGTACTACCCTCAAGCAAAAATGCATGAATGACACGATTATTAAAGGGGCGGACGAGCACGGGGAAACGGACTCTCCCTGTAGTGATACTGGGCGGGCTCCCTCGCCGACTAAGACAAGGGGGAGGCACGAGGGACTGACTCTCTTTCGCAACCAGGGTGACGGGTCGCTACCTTTCGGTTCTACCTCGGTCAGCGACAACGAGGATGCTGTGGTGGTTGTAGGCAGGGACTTAAAGGCTACACTCACTTCATCAGTGAACAAGGGAGGTCACGCTAGGATAATCAAGCCCGACATTGACCTAGAGGGGGGTTACGGAGGCACTCAGCTGTCCATGCCCCTACTGGCCACAAGCCAGGGGAATAGTAAGTATGTCCCGTGGTCCAGCACAGACCTAGAGGCGCTAGTAAATGAACTTCCCCCGATAGAGAATGGTGCCTCGGCATGGATAAAGATTTTTGAACTAGAAACCTGCCACGAAAAGGTAGCACTAGCAGACTTCCGAACTATTATGGTCCGGATCCGAGCCTCAGCAACAGCCCAAAATGCTGCCAAGTGCAGAGACAGGTCTGAGACGACCCCGTTTGACCTGTATAGGAACAAGATTTATGACTCACTTAGACAAACCTTTCCCACAAAATTCTCACTTGATGCGCTAGCCAGCCTTGACCTCAAGGATAAGGAAGATACCCATGAATACGTCAAACGCGCCTGGGACCTGTGGGAGGAGGGCACGGGTGTGAGACCGGACAGCTCCTCACTAGCCACAGCACACTTTCGGAGAGGGGTGCTCAACGGTTTGCCCCCGCCCTTAAGAGGAAAAGTCCAAGATCATATGGCTCAAGTAAGATTAGATTAGACTTACAGTGTGGAAACAGGCCCTTCGGCCCAACAAGTCCACACCGACCCGCCGAAGCGAAACACACCCATACCCCTACATTTACCCCTTACCTAACACTATGGGCAATTTAGCATGGCCAATTCACCTGACCCGCACATCTTTGGACTGTGGGAGGAAACCGGAGCACCCGGAGGAAACCCACGCAGACACGGGGAGAACGTGCAAACTCCACACAGTCAGTCGCCTGAGTCGGGAATTGAACCCGGGTCTCAGGCGCTGTGAGGCAGCAGTGCTAGCCACTGTGCCACCGTGCCGCCCACTATGGCGGACTTTGACTCCTCGCCACCCGACCAACTGATTAAACAACTAGCCCACCACATCAGGCGTTACAGGGCTTCCGAAAAAGCGAAAATGGAGGCACTCTCCTCCAACTCGTCCGCCCACATTATAGAACAGTTAGGGAAGGTTGTTGAGCGGGTTACAGAAAAGACTACTGCTCAGGTGGAACAGTTGGGGAAGGTCATAGAACAGGTGGCGGCAAGGACCACAGCGGAGGATCTGGTAAGATCAGAGATGGTGCCACAGATGTACGCAACGACCCCAGCCCAGCGAGGCGCCCGGCTCCCTGTCCAGCGTTATCCCCGGCCCTACAACAGTCCACACCCGCTGTCGTGTTGGATCTGCGGGAACATTGGACATTTCGCCAGGGAATGCCCGGACGCGGGGTGGGAAGCCCCAGCCTACAGACACCCCCAAGATTGGGCTGGACGTGGGAGATCAGGGCAGGGACGGATCGGAAGGGACGGCTTGAGAGGCAGGGAATTGGTCGGAAGAAGGGAGCGCCACGACACTGTGGGAGAGAAAGGGGGATGGAGAGCAGTGTCGAACTCCATGCAGGGAATTGTAGATGTGACATCCCGGGAAATTGAGGAAGGGTACAGGGAAGGGACCCCCTCCCACTTTTGACGGTGCCCGGAGGAGTCCCACAGTCTCCAGGCAGTTGAAACCATACCATCGCATTTGCCCCCCATGGTCCGGGTGCGCCTGTGTGGTGAGGAACGCTCATTTATGGCAGACCCTGGGGCATTTGCGACAACCATTTCTCGACTGCCCAGGAACCTTGCCTTGTCAAATAAAACTCTGGATACTGTGGGCTTCTCAGGGAAGGTTGAGAGGCAATTTTACACTAAACCCGTGACAATCTCAATTGGGAATCAAGTCACCATAATTCCATTACTTTACGCCCCACGTTGCCCGGTCAACCTCTTGGCCAGAGATGCCCTCACTTGCCTGGGGGCCCGCATACATTGCTCGGAGGAGGGGCTCCGCCTACTCTGGCCGGGGAATGACTCCCCTGAAGGGGGTCAGTTCATATTTACTCCGACCCAGATACAGTCGGGGATGCAGGAGGTAGAGATCTACTGGCTCCGATTACTGTGCTCACTCCCACATCAGGGACTGAGGGCTGAATTCACGGATTGGCTCCCCACGGTTCCGGAGGCACACACTTACCAGCACCCTCGGGACCCTTGGCACATAACCCTAAATTACATCCCGGTGCAGGACCAGGTTTACCAATGAACGGTTCATGGCCCATGTGAATGACACAACTACTGTCATAGAAATAGTGGGCTTAGTGGCAGGCAAAGAGGGTATTGCGGGAATTGCTCACCTCAGCGAGGATCAAAAAGAATGGTTCTGTTTAGGGGAGGAGGTAGTCCCACACGTCACCCTAGCCATTGCCCCGGGATGCGGAGTTTGCAACCTGGGCCCCATGGTCAAACAAGCCTTACAATGTGAGTACGCCCCGGTAGGGAGCGGGGACGGCACGGAAGTTTCCTCGGATGGTCGTTTCCAGAGGAAAACAATCAGGGTCAAAGAAATATCCAAGTACGAAAAATTAGATTTAGAAAGGACACTTTTACTAGACACAAAGGATCATAATGATGCAGCTGCCCTGCTGGGGGAAATCAGCCCTGACCTTTGGACAGCTCACCCATTTGACACGGGAAAACTGGAAGGGGTGGTAGAACTGTCCCTGAGACCTTGCACCAACAGGTGCATTTGGGTACCACAGTACCCCCTGACGGCGGAAAAAATTGAAGGTATTAGGCCAACGGTGGAGGGGCTATTGGAGGTGGGAGTGTTGAGAAAGATGCAGGGGGGAGAGTGGAATACACCCATTCTCCCGGTACCCAAGGGGATGGGAAAGGGGTGGCGTATGGTTCACGACTTGCGGCGCATTAATGAGGCTACAGAGACTCTTAACCTCAAGGTCCCAGACCCGTATGTGGCGCTGCAGGCTCTAAGCCCCGACCTGCAATTTTACTCCGTGATAGATTTGGCCAATGCTTTTTTCTGTTTGCCGCTCCACCCAGACTATCAGCCCTGGTTCGCATTCACATACGAAGGCCAGAGGTACACCTATAATCGTATGCCCCAGGGATATAAGGACTCGCCAGGCCTGTTCAGTGCAGCCCTTCTCCCAATTTTGAATGCGATCCGTCTTCCCCAGGCCACAGTTATTATACAATACGTAGATGACCTTTTAGTGGCTAGCAAGACGGACAGACAGAATCTGCAGACGGTACGTGACCTTTTGGAAGTACTGTTACGTGCGGGGTTTAAGGTTAAACAGGAGAAGTGCCAAATAGCGCGGAAATCAGTCACCTTCATGGGGAGGATAATAGGGAGGGGTGGAACAACATTATCCCATACCCATCGTGAGGCCATTCTGTCTTACGGGACCCCAATTACTGTACAGGACATGATGGCTTTCCTCGGACTATGTGGTTACTCTCGCACATACATCCCTGACTATGTTGGACTTACAGGGCCCCTTAGAGATATGATAACAGAAGTGGGAGCGAAGAGATTAAAGAGTCCTCTTAGGTGGTCCATGGAAAGAGAGAAAGCATTTAGAGAAGTGAAGCAGGCTTTGGGTGAGGCGGCAGCTCTAGCACACCTGGACTATGATAAGGAATTCCATTTAGATCTGGCAGAAAAGGACGGCGTAAGCAATGCTGTCCTGTACCAGAAAGACAGAGGAGCTAGGAAGGTTCTTTGCTACTACAGTTGTAGGCTGGACCCTGTAAAGAAGGGGTTCCCCGGGTGCGCCCGTTTTGCTGCAGCAGTGGCCAAGGCGGTCAGGAATACCGCGCATCTGGTACTGTGCCACCCCCTGTCCATTCACACAGACTATGGCATGAGTGCCTTCCTTGCTTCGAACACTTTCAGTTTCTCCACCAATCGTCAGGTGAAGCTTGAGACTTCTCTTTTGGCCCCACACATATCTTTCCGGCCACCCAAGGGGGAGGACCGAAACATGGTGGCTGGAGTGAATAGTGGCTCTCTCCCTCCCCATGACTGCGTAGCACGGGTAGCAGAGGAAAAGAGACTGAGGAAGGGACTCCACGCTGGGCCACTTCCAGATCCAGACTGGTCGCTTTACACTGACGGGAGTAGTAACCGTAGTCCCTGTGGCAGCGTTCAGGCTTCTTACGCTGTGGTCCGGGCCGAAGGGGGCGGATTCACAACGATAGAGGCGAAGGAGTTGTGTCAGCCAGCCTCTGCTCAACTGGCGGAGATTGCGGGACTGACCAGGGCACTTGAGTTGAGTAGCGGTATGAGGGTCAATATATACACGGACTCTAGTTATGCCTGGGGTGCAGTGCATGTAGAGGGAACATCCTGGATACGTCGGGGGTTCCAAACGACAGCGGGGCGACCGGTAAAACACGAGTCTAGCCTACGGCGGCTCCTCAGAGCTGTACTCCTCCCGAAAGAAGTGGCAGTTGTAAAGGTACAGGGGCACTCAGGGCCAGACACAGAGGAAGGTAGAGGTAACTCTGCGGCTGATGACGCGGCGAAGGGGGTCATTCAGGCAATGCATCTCCGGTCAGGGATGCGCACACAGGGAGAAATTGTGGAGGCCACCACAGGGGATGTGGAGGATGGTGAGCAGGTGCCACTTCATGAAAGTGGGGGTGATGTGGGCAACCCGATCAGTAGGGACGATGCTATAATGCATCTCATAGAATTACAGGATCGAGCAAGTGAAGCGGAAAAGAGGGAGTGGGAGGCTAGTGGAGCGGTGGCCCAGACGATTTCTGTAGGGGCATCGCAGCATCAGCTTTGGAGATCAGCAGGAGGGGAGGTGGTGGCACCTCGCTCCCTCCTGCCGACACTGTTTTCTGAACTTCATGGGCCGACACATGTTGGCATTTAGAAAGTTCTACAGGCCGTACGGAATCACTGGTGGGCTCCCAAATTACGGAGACATTTGGAGAATATGAGGGCAGAGTGTAAGATCTGCAACGAACATAACGCGAAACGGCCCCTTCCACACCCTACACTTGCTTTCCCGACCCCTCTCGGCCCATGGCAGGAAATCTGCATGGATTTCACTGACATGGGTGCTAAGTGGCGCACACCAGAACATTACAGATTCCTCTTGGTAATTGTGGACCGTTTTTCCCGGTGGGTGGAGGCAACCCCAACGAAAAAGGAGGATGGGGAGGTCGTGGCCAACTGGCTGCGCAATGAACTGATCCCCAGACATGGGGTGCCCCGTCTCATCTGTACTGATAATGGGACTCACTTTAAAAATGAACACTTAGCCCGGGTGGAAGCAGCACTGGGCATAAACCATAGATTTTGTAGTGTTTACCACCCTGAGAGCCAGGGCCTCGTTGAACGGGCAAACAGAACCCTGAAAAATAAAATCGCGAAGGTCCTGGCGGGGACCCCCATGACCTGGGTACAGGCACTGCCCTTGGCACTGATGTCAATGCGCCAAGAGAAGGGAGGGGATACTTTTCTGTCCCCACATGAAATACTGACCGGACGACCTATGCCGGGGCCCCGCTTGTCCCCGAGGTGGGAGGTGACATGGGATTTCATGAACCAAGACATGACCCAATACATGAGGGTCTTGCACGAGATGGTTAAGCTGATCAGGACACAGGTGCTTGAAGCCAGAGAGGGGGGAGGTGGGTCGACTGTCCCACCGTTAGTAGGGGAAGAAGTATATCTCCGACATCCAGGCAGAACTTCCTGGAGCAAACGGAGGTGGCAGGGGCCTTTCCGAGTCACCAAAGTGGCAAACAATACCCTGAGGGTAGATAGGGAGGGGGACAATAACTGGCACCATTTTTCACACTGTTCCAGATTCCGAAAGGCCAGCCTCTGGCGGTGGATGAACTTGGGGAGGAGACGCGGGATTGTGGTAATGATGTTTAAAGTAGGGCGGATGGGTTGCCTCCTGACAGGGCTGGGATTATGCTTCGCGATGCGACCCTCGGTACAGGCAACAGAAGACCCATGTGGGACAAAGGTAATATTAGATGTTAATCCCGAGAAGAATCAAACTTTTCAGTTCGATCTTTGTGATGTAATTGGCTGTTGGGGTCCTGAAGAGACATGGACTGGATATGCAGTATATATGTGTCCCTGCTCATGCAACCCGCATCTCTACGGTACATGTGCGGGGTATCCCCAGGGAACGGGGGATGTAGGGGCATGTCGTACCTGGGACGACGTTTGGTGGGGGCAGACACACATTAGCGCCCCGAAGCGAACAGAATACCGGGAGTTACAATGGAAAATTTCATTAGGCAGGGGACAGATCGTGACGACACATGGGAGGAAGAATCCCTTGGTACTCCGGACCGAGACCGGACTCTATAATCCCTTATATATGACCGGTTGGTCCAGCAAAACCTGCAGCCATGAGAATGGCAGGAGCCAAATTGACGCTCCATTTTATGACCCGACACGGACCAAGGTACTGTATCTGGCTATAGTGGTCGCCATCACCGGGAGTGACCCGGTGGGGTACATCAGGATCAACTTGGGGGACACCAATGCGGCCCGCCCGCAAGCTAAGCCCAATGTTGTTGTCACTTTCGAGACACATAAGCTGGCCGACCCACGAGGCCGCCTGGCAGTAGCCACAGGGTACACAGAAACAAACACCTGGATTGACCGAGTCATTCAGTTCTCACAACAGGCACAACAGGAGGACTGCTGGATATGTGCAAAAGGGAGGCCCAGACTGATTATGACCAAGACCCGTTCGAGCCAGGGTCCATGACTTGTGCGGTCGAACTAATGTCAGAAACCAACCCATCAGTTGACTGTAAGACCTGGGAACATTATTTTCCAATGGCCTCGTCCACCATTACTCCACCTGACTTTGTAGTTCACCCTTTGGTGAATTTTACTTGCTTCTCCAACCCCCAGTCACTGGCCCGGGGATACCGGGTTGGATCGGTGGACGCATCTAGTTGTAGCAGGATCTGGGACCTCACCAAAGGGGAGGCTGCTAAGCTGACCATTAGTCGGGCAGACCTGTGGTGGTATTGCGGGGTAGGACTCTATATAATTGGCTTCCTCTAAATTGGGAAGGGAGGTGTGTCCTGGTAACCCTTAATGCTCCACTTTTCTTGTCACCAAGGGCCCCCGGAGATTACACCCTCCGAGAGCCCCCACGGGGAGTTGATGCTCACGGTCGTTATAGGCGGACGGTCGGGACCCATACCTGGATGAACTCGGCCACCAGTGTGGTGGACTTAAGGAACCCACATGGGGTCTGGATAGATGCTATTGCGCAAACCAGAAACATTCCAGATGAGTATAAACTAGCTGGTGAAATAGCCTCGGGTTTTGAGAGTTTCCCCTTGTTCGCTGCCATTTTCCCAGTCACCACCAACAAGAATGTTAACAGAATCAACCTCATTCATTATAATGTCCAACGATTGGCCAACCTGACTGTAGATGCAGTGGATGCAGTCCATGAACAGCTTGCACAAACCTCGCTGATGACCCTACAGAACAGACAGGCTTTGGATATGCTCTTGGCAGAGAAAGGAGGGGTCTGCGCTATGTTTGGTGCCATGTGCTGCACTTCCATAGCAAATAATACGGGACCAGATGGGAAGCTTACTAGAACCCTGAGAAAGCTGCGCGCCTTAGCCACTGAGCTGAAGACGCAGTCAGGTGTCACTAACCCGGTGGTCGACTGGTTGAATAAGACGTTCGGTCGTTGGGGAAATATGCTGGGGCAGCTAGCCCTAGGGCTGAGCATTTCCGTTACTATTCTTATTACGTGTGGCTGCTGTTTTATTCCCTGTGTTAGAGCCCTAGTGACCCGGACCATAGGCCGGGCATTTACAGGCAACGACAACGCTGGCCCTCTTGCACGCCCGCCGCACCAAGCTGTCCTACACGAGTGTACAAATGCTTCCCATGGGGAAACCGGATCGGCGGGGACTGTGATGGAAACCGACCTATTGCCGCCGTGTTATGATTTCTAATGGCATTTGTCTTGCATGCATTTTTTTCCTTTGTTGAACTTTCTTGTGTTCTGTTGCGACGCGATATGCTCTGACGACATCTACGCTGCTTAGGGACTCCTATCCCCTTATAACTATGTCTCCATAGAGTCAGACAAGCCGGGTTGCGTCAACGGGTCGGTCTTGCAAACTAGCGGAGGGGCGCTCACCGACCCCCCCAGGCCCTGACTGCTCTGCGGGAAATACTGTATTTTTTATTAGGTTGTAATAGCACGATGGGGGTCTTGGGACTTTGGTATAACGGGGCTATTTAATTTTAACAAAGGGAGACGGCTGGGGTCCCAGGAAGGGTGATGTGATTACCTAGTTTACTTGTGTTTTAGTACACCGCTGATTTAGTAGGGTGGTTAGCTTTCTGTACCAACTATTTCCGTATTCTTTAACTCAGGTTTCAATTGCCTTTTACTAGCGCCCGCGGTCGGAGATCTCTTCTCCGAGTGAAGGGCAGAAGCTGCTTTACCGTCCTGTATGCGATGTACTGTGGTCATTCTATCTTCGGTGCATGTCAACTAGCGCGGTGTTTTTTTTTAGTTCGGATTCGCATGTTCCCGTCGGGTGCTCTGTTTCACTGGGTATGTCTGTCCTTTCTTTTTCTTTTTCATGTTTCCTCCTTCTACCCTTCTACCTCATACCCTGGGATTGTCAAGCCTGTGGTCCAAAGACCCTTTAATCAATTTGACCGTTTCATTTGGGCGACACTTAAGTGCATGTTGTATGCTGCAGTCATGGTTGTAAGTGCTGTGTGCCCCGGAGACTCAACAACTGAACACACCAGTGACTACACATCATCCAAGATCGCTCAGTCGACTCGCCTGCTCCAGCGGCCCACCGGTCACAGCAATGAGCCACTGGCCGCTGCCCGGAGTCCGTCCTTGCCGCCTATGAAATCGATAAGGCTCCCCTTTCAAACGGCTGGTTAGCCAGTGACAAGTCAGTCTTCTCGAGTGAGGGGCCACCTACGACAGGCACAGTCGTACTTTGAACTGGGGAGTGGTGGCCTACATTCGTGCGAGTTGTGATACTGCCTGGCTCTTGCATCCATGTTGGACGTCTGGACTGAACTGCTGGTTTAGGAGGCACTCTCATCTGCGGAAGGACCGGGGCACAGCATATTTCGTTCACTGATTGCCTGATCACTCGCAAGTACCAGACTGCTGGTAGCGTACAGTTTCATCTCTCAAATTCACAACACATGTTTACACTTGGGTGTTCTTTGGACTGCAGACTTGCGTACTGCAGGCAGTCTACTTATTTTTACTTTTTCTCCGCCCTGAATCTCTTGCATTCCATACTAGTTTATTGTGTCTCTATTTTTTTTTGTTATTTTCGCGAGATCTGTTTGTCTTTTTGTTATACTTGATTTCATTCCTTGTTTTTGTCGTTTTTGCAGAAGCCTGCCGGAATTGGTTTATGTATACATATGTGTTAGATTAGCTATGCATGTAGTGTTAGTTACCCATTTGTTACTTGGGTTGCGTCGTGTTACTTAGGGCACCCTTCATCCCAACATGACTGTCTCCCTAGAACCGGAGAATCTGGTTATGACAACGTGCTCGGTTAAATCAAAGGGACGCTTTTGGGTACGTCCGCCGGCACACCAGACCCTGGTCGCCTCGTGGGGGGAGGGGGGGGGGAGTTTTCATCTTTGCGGTCCTTACGGCATTAATTGGTGTGGCCTCTAAAAGAGGCCAACAGGGGGAATGTTGGGGTTAATTCATAACTGGGGTGCCTAGGTGGGGGCTAGGGAATGTACTATTATTGCTACAACAGGCATTGCCAGATTCAGTCCCTAAACAGTAAATCACAGCCATGCGGGAGGAAGCAAACAACTGCAAGGCTACCTGACTGAAGCCGCATTCCCCATTGATTAGATCATGTCAAAACTAACAAAAGAACCGGTAACTGTTGGATAGTGTAAATTGGAACACATTATCGATGGAGTAACTGTTAATGCACCCCCTGACGTAAATCCCCATTGAAACCGGTGATAAATTATAATGCCTGTTAAACCCCCTATGGAGAACTATTGATTCAGTAAAGGAAAACGCCTAGCCAGGTAGACACATAGCAATTAGATTGATCGACCAAACAATGGACTACTGATTACAGAGTCAGAACTGCCGGACCCAGGATGGCTGAACTATTGTTCAGCACAGCAGGGGTTAGACAGGTACCTCAGTGCGGCCAATGGAGACACAGATCCCCTCGCACACAACAGAACGGACCAATGAGAGGAACGATCAAGGGAGAACAGACCGGGGACTCGAAGAACTGGGAAATATAATTTCGTCGGGTCCGAAGAGAAAGTCGGAACGCGCCTTCTTCAGCAAGCCTGAAAGCTTGCTGTTACACGGACGTTTCTCTCTCTCTTTTTAAATAAAGCAGTTTTGTGCTTTTGAATCTGGCCTGGTGTTTCACTCTTTTCGGTATGAACATGGAGACGGGAGCCCCGTCTCAACACCATGTAGCAATACCTCATCTACCAGAATCCTCAATCATACCGACTCATAACATGTTTTCCAGTTAAGTGACATATACATTCCATCCATTTCCCCTACTTTCGTTTTAATGTGTATAATACAATGCAAATGAAACTAATTATCCAATGAGGTCATGGCTGACCGATGGGCGAACTCCGTACTTTGACCCATCCATGCTAACCTTACTTACAAAAAGAATTGTCTACAGTTATATGACGGCACAAACAACTTGGTAATAAATCTCCCACTGTAATTTCTGAGAATCAGAACTTCAGATTATCCACTAAGTCTCATCCATGCGTAAGCTCAAGGATATATACAGTACACAAAAACTTTTATAAGCACTTGCTTACGATGGTCTATTGGAATAATTACTTCAAAAATGTGCCCCCTGCCCCATGTGCCTTTGCAATGTCAGTTTGGAGAAAGATGCAGTGGTTTTTGCTGAGGCTTGCTCTGTGCTGCAGGACTCTGTGCTCGATGGTCTGTTTCCCGGGGAACCAAGACAAACACCAACCGGAACGAGACGACCAACAATTCATAGAACATAGAACATAGAAGGATACAGTGCAGTACAGGCCCTTCGGCCCTCGATGTTGCGCCGACCGAATCCTACCTAACCTATACTAGCCCAATAACTTCCAAATGCCTATCCAATGCCCGCTTAAATGACCATAAAGAAGGAGAGTTCACCACTGATACGGGCAGGGCATTCCATGAACTCACAACCCGCTGTGTGAAGAATCTACCCCTAACATCTGTCCTATACCTACCACCCCTTAATTTAAAGCTATGTCCCCTAGTAACACCTGACTCCATTAGCGGTAAAAGGATCTTAGTATCTACCCTATCTAAACCCCTAATCATCTTATACACTTCTATCAGATCTCCCCTAAACCTTCTCTTCTCCAATGAGAACAGCCCCAAGTGCCTCAGCCTTTCCTCATAAGATTTTCCTACCATTCCAGGCAACATCCTGGTAAACCTCCTCTGCACTCGTTCTAAAGCTTCCACATCCTTCCTATAGTATGGCGACCAAAACTGCACACAATACTCCAGATGAGGCCTCACCAGAGTCTTATACAACTGCAACATGACCTCAGGACTCCGGAACTCAATTCCTCTGCCAATAAAGCCCAGTACACCATATGCCTTCCTCACAGCACTATTTACCTGGGTAGCAACTTTCAGAGATCTGTGCACATGGACACCAAGATCCCTCTGCTCATCCACACTACCAAGTAGCCTACCATTAGCCCAGTAATCCATCATCTTGTTATTCCTACCAAAGTGAACGACTTCGCACTTAGCTACATTGAATTCCATTTGCCACATTTCCGCCCAGCTCTGCAACTTATCTATATCCCGCTGTAACCTATCACTTCCTTCCTCACTATCCACAACTCCACCGACTTTTGTGTCATCCGCAAACTTGCTTACCCAGCTTTCAAGTCCTTCCTCTAGATCATTTATAAAGATAACAAAAAGCAATGGTCCCAAAACAGATCCTTGTGGTACACCGCTAGTAACTGCGCTCCAAGATGAACATAATCCATCAACTACTACCCTCTGTCTCCTTCCAGCCAGCCAATTCCTAATCCAAACCTCTAATGTATCCTCAATGCCATACCTCCGTAGTTTTAGCATTAGCCTACCATGGGGAACCTTATCGAACGCCTTACTAAAATCCATATACACAACATCTACTGCTTTACCCTCGTCCACTTCCTTAGTCGCCTTCTCAAAGAACTCAATAAGGTTTGTGAGGCACGACCTGCCCTTCACAAAACCATGCTGGCTATCCCTGATCACGTTATTCCTACCCAGATGTTCATAAATCTTATCCCTTACCATTCTCTCTAAGACTTTGCCCACAACGCAAGTGAGACTCACTGGCCTATAGTTACTAGGGCTATCCCTACTCCCTTTCTTGAACAATGGGACCACATTCGCTAACCTCCAGTCCTCTGGTACTATTCCCGTTGACAATGACGACATAAAAATCCAGGCCAATGGCTCTGCTATCTCCTCCCTAGCTTCCCATAGGATCCTGGGGTAAATGCCATCAGGCCCAGGAGACTTATCTATATTCATCCTTTCCAATATTCCCAAAACCTCTTCCCTGCATATTTCCAGGGCATCCATTCTAATTATTTGTGATTCCATATTCACATCAGCAACAGTGTCCTGTTCCTGAGTGAATACTGATGAAAAGTACTGATTTAATGTCTCTCCAATCTCCTCCGCCTCCACACACAACTTCCCACTACTATCCTTGACTGGACCGATACCTACCCTAGTCATCCTTTTATTCTTGACATACCTATAGAAAGCCTTTGGGTTTTCCCTAATCCTACCAGCTAAAGACTTTTCATGTCCCCTTCTCGCTTCTCTTAGCTCCCTCTTTAGCTCCTTCCTGGCTACCTTATAACTCTCAATCGCCCCTACTGAACCTTCACGCCTCATCTTTACATATGCCGCCTTCTTCCCTTTCACAAGGGACTCCAATTCCTTACTAAACCACGGCTGCCTCACAAGGCCCTTTACACCATGCCTGACTGGTACATACCTATCGAGGACACGCAGTAGCTGCTCCTTGAACAATCCCCACATCTCATTAGTGTTCTTCTCTTGAAGCCTGTTTTTCCAATCCACACATCCTAAGTCATGCCTCACTGCATCATAATTTCCCTGCCCCCAGCTATAACTCTTGCCCTGCGGCGCACGATTATCCCTCTCCATCACTAAAGTAAAAGTCACCGAGTTGTGGTCACTGTCCCCGAAGTGCTCACCTACCTCCAAGTCTAACACCTGGCCTGGTTCATTACCTAGAACCAAATCCAATATAGCCTCCCCTCTTGTTGGCCTGTCGACATATTGTGTCAGGAAACCCTCCTGCACACATTGTACAAACACCGACCCATCTAATGAACTCGAGCTATAGCTCTCCCAGTCAATATCTGGGAAGTTAAAGTCCCCCATAACAACCACCCTGCTACCTTCACTCTTTTCCTGAATCATCCTCGCAATATTATCCTCTACTTCTCTAGGACTATTAGGAGGCCTGTAGAAAACACCTAACAGGGTGACCTCACCTTTCCTATTTCTAACCTCAGCCCAAACTACCTCAGATGGCAAGTCCTCTTCCATCGTCCATTCCACTGCTGTGATACTATCTTTGACAAATAAAGCCACGCCTCCCCCTTTTATACCCCCATGTCTGATCCTACTAAAACATTTGGACCCTGGAACGTGCAACAGCCATTCTTGTCCCTGTTCTACCCACGTCTCTGTAATGGCCACAACATCAAATCCCAGGTACCAACCCACGCTGCAAGTTCACCTACCTTATTCCTTATACTTCTGGCATTGAAGTATACACACTTCAATCCACCCTTCTGGTTACAGGCACCCTCCTTAGAGATCACTGCATTATTCCTAACCTCCCTACACTCAAGGTCCTGTACCCTAAAGCTACAGTCCTGGTTCCCATGCCCCCACGGAGTTAGTTTAATCCCTCCCAAAGAGCACTAGCAAACCTCCCCGCAAGGATACTGGTGCCCCTCAGGTTCAGGTGTAGCCCATCCTTTTTATAGAGGTCCCACCTTCCCCAGAAAGGACCCCAGTTGTCCAGAAACCGGAATCCCTCCCTCCTGCACCATCCCTGTAGCCACGCATTTAACTGCTCTCTCTCCCTATTCCTCGACTCTCTATCACGTGGCACGGGTAACAAACCAGAGACAACAACTCTGTTCGTTCTAGCTCTGAGCTTCCAACCTAGCTCCCTGAAAGCCTGTCTGACATCCTCACCCCTCTTCCTACCTATATCGTTGGTGCCAACGTGGACCACGATGTGGGGCTGCTCCCCCTCCCCCTTAAGGACCCGGAAAACACGATCAGCGACATCACGTACCCTTGCACCTGGGAGGCAACATACCAAACGTGAGTCCCTGTCGCCCCCACAAAACCGTCTGTCTGTACCCCTCACTATCGAGTCCCCAAGAACTATTGCTCTACCTTTCTCCACCCTTCCCTTCTGAGCAACGGGGCCAGGCTCCGTGCCAGAGGCCTGAACCTCGTTGCTTGTCCCTGGTAAGTCATCCCCCCCACAAGTATCCAAAACGGTATACTTGTTCTTGAGGGGAATGACCGCAGGGGGTCCCTGCACTGGCTTCCTCCTCCCACTCCCCCTCACTGTCACCCATCTATCTTGAACTTTCGGAGTAACTACTTGCCTAAAGCTCCGATCTATGACCTCCTCTGCCTCCCGAATGATCCGCAGTTCATCCAACTCCAGCTCCAGTTCCCTAACACGGGTTTGGAGGAGCTGGAGATGGGTGCACTTCTTGCAAGTGTACTCAGCAGGGACGCTAATGGCTTCCCTCACCTCATACATGTTGCAAGAGGAACATTGCCCTCTCTGCACTGCCATCCCTCTAAAAGTAAGCTTTCCTTAAAAAAAAACAACAAAACCAACTAAATCTAAAGAAACAAACAAGGAAAATGCAGCACTTACCCGCTAGTCACAATTGGTCTTATTATTAGGTTAGAGGAGGTGGAAGGCTGGGAGGCACTACTCGTGTAGTGCCTCGGGTGACTCGCCTGCGCATTTAAATAAGGGGAGAAAAAAAACCTTACCCAAGTAACCTAGCGCGCCTTCCGGGTCTGCTACTGCTTTTTTGAAAGAAAACTTTAAATTTTTAACTATTAAATAAACGACCAAACTTACCCACCAGCCGTCGCGAATTTCGCTCGTAGAAATTCACCAGCCGTAGAAATTCGCTCTTTGATCTGCCCAAAGCATGTTGGTCTTCCAAAACAGAGTTGGGCGGGACTGAGTGTTCCAGGCTGGTACATGTGAAGATCCTGGACTACGTGCTGAGGGACGCACTAAAGCTTGGAGCAGCTGCTGCCATCTGCAGTGGGGAAAGTCCGTTCAGTTATTGGACCCTCCCACTGTCTCAACTCCATGTAAATATTAATATTATTTGTACAGAGAGGTCTTTGGAGTTTTGGATAGAGTCAAATATGTTTTGTTTGTGTATTTGATATGGAACTGTGAAGAATTGAACTGCCTTTGTGACTATGTTTCTGTCCAAAGAGATTTTTAATTAATAAAGTATATCTTTGATCTAAAAAAAGATGATGCCTGCCTCATCAGCCTGTACCAGGAGAAGGATATCGCACGTGGGATGCTGTCTCCAAAATGGGCTTTGAGGATGGGATTCCACAATTGGCTCTGACCACTCTACACAAACATCATTTGTGCAGTCTCACATAATGGATAGGAATCAGGAAAGCAGGCAGGTCTGCCCCCTCACTCCTGCCTTGTTTGGGTACTGCATAGAACCTTTTTCCTGCATCCATCAGGAAAGATGTGCGCCTGAACAGGGTGACTAATCCAGAGAGTGGAGGGCTGCAGTTCCAACCCATCCTGTACATGGACAACGTCGAAGTTTTCTGTTCAGATCTGCCTTCATTGCACAAACTCATGAGCATCTGTGACTTGATCGACTGGCCTCTGGAGCCAAGGTAAATCGAAACAAGAGCCATAGCCTCATGGTCACCATTTGCGTTATAATTCCAGATATTTATTACATTGACGTTCTGTCATGGTAGGATGTGACCCGGCTCCACATTAAACTTCTGAAATGTCTTATATGGAGCCGGTTCACTGTCTGGCTTCCTGGCTGATTCAGATTGACTTGATGTTTCTGTTCCACTGACCCGAGAAATACTGTTATTTGTCATTGAATATGAATTTGCCTGTATTGTCCTTGAGAAAGTGGGAATACAGGCAGACTAAGTGGCAGCTGTCAATGACATCAATTTGAATTGACTGGTAACAATACTGAGACTGTGTAGTTTGCTTCTTATCGAGATGGGTTCGTCTAATTGTCCAGTGGGAGAAGTGCAGGATCTATGGATGAGCAGACTGAATTGTTTTCTCGTGCTCAGGAAAGAAAGAAGTCGAAAGGCAGAAGAATAATTTACACGTTGGTGAAGTATACGTGTGCGTGTAAAATGTTTCAGATATTCTTCTGGTTTGTGAATATTTTATTAAGTCTCAGGCTGAAATGACATATAATGTGTTGAGCTGAAGAACTGGCGCTTGAAAGGGATGTTTCAGGAAACACTTTGTTCCCAGGCTGAGGGAGGATGGTAACAGCTTTGGGAAGGGTTACTTTACTGCCAAAATAAACAACCTTGCTTTTAGTCTCGCTTCAGCAGATTTATACACGATCAGAACATGTATTGTAGGTTTGGTGGGCTTCAAAACAGACTAATCTTGAGTTCCAGACGAGTTATAACCAATGAGATGAGGGAGGAAATTACAGTGACACTGACCCAAATGGTTAACTCGTCACTGCCCACAGAGGAGGTGCCAGAGGACTGGAGGACAGCTGATGCGTGTCCATTTTTCAAGGAGGGTGGCAGAGATCGACCAGGAGTAACAGACCAGTGAGTGTAGCATAAGTATTCGGGAACAGATTGCGGAAAATTCTGAAGGAGACAATTTTAATATCCATCTGGAAAAGCTTACACCAATTAGGGATAGTCAGTGTGTCCTTGTCAGAGGAAGGTCATGCTTAACAAATCTGGTGGAGATTTTCATGGAGTTGACCAGCTCTATCGATGAGGATAGGGCAAATGACGTTTATATGGATTTTAGCAAAGCCTTTGACAAGGCCCCACACGGGAGATTGATAATGAAGGGAAAAGTGCATGGCATCCAGATTAAATTGGTCAGTTTGCTCCAATATTAGCCCAGTCAGAGATGTTGTTAGAAAATTGTGTAGTTAGAGGCTGATATCCAGTGATGTACCACAGGGGTCAGTGCCAGGTGCTTCCTGTTTGTGATATTCTTAAAAAGGCGTTGTAGTTTGTGTATGTGTTTGTGTGTGTGTGTCTGTACGTGTGTGTACGTGTGAGTGCATATGTGTGTGAGAGAGAGAGAGAGTGTGTGCATGCGTGCATGTATGAGAGAGAGTGTGTGTGCGTGGGTGTGTGAGAAAGAGAGTGGGTGAGTGCATGAGTGTGAGAGCATTGTATACATGTGTGCATGTGTGAACATGTGTCTACAGGTGCGCGTGTGTGTATGTACATTGTGTGGATATATGTGTGCGTGTGCACGTGTGTGAGAGAGAGTGTCCATGCATGTGTGTGTACGTGTGCGTATGTGAGAGAGTGTGTGTGCATGTGTGTGTGTGAAAAGGAGAATGTGTGTGTGAGAGTTTGTGTGTAGGTGGACACAGGCGGCTTATAGCTGGGGATGATGAGCAAATTTGTGGATGATACAAATATTGACACAGTGCTCAGTGAGGAATAAAGCCTGGGGTGACAGAGAGATACAGACAGATTGATGAAATGGACAGATCAGCAGGGGATGCTATTTAATTCTGGGACGTTGACAGAAGAAACAAGACAAGGGAGCACTCAATTAATGGTGGGACATGAAGAAGCTCAGAGAAACGGAAAGATCTTGAGGAGATTGTTAACAGATCCCTGCAGCTGAAAGATAAGGTTAATAGAGTAGTTAAGAAGACACATGGGGCAGTTGCTTTTATTAGCTGAGGTAAAGATTATAAGGGCAGGGAGGTGACGTTGGAGTTGTACAGGTCATTGGTTAGGCAACAGTTGGAGTATTGTGTACAATTCTGGTCATAGCACCACAGAGAAGATATGATAGTATTGAAGGATTTTCCAGAACATTGTTTGGACTGTGGGAGTTTATCTGGGAAGAGGGAGGCTGGATAAGCACAGGCTGCTTTCTTTATAAATGAGACAGGGATTTCTTAGACTGGAAGGGGCATGGGCAGCGTGAATAGAAAGCAGATACACCCTTTCATCCAAAGGTCAATGACAAGGGAACATCATTTGAGGCAGAAAGGCAGGAGGTTTCGAGGCGACACAAGGCAAGATCTTTTCACCTCGAGAATGATAGGAGTCTGCAATTCAGAAGGGAAAACTCAGAAAAGTTATTGGATGAGCACTTGAAATGGTTTAACATTGAAGGCTATGGTCCAAACGCTGGAAATTGGGACTGATGCTAATTTAGTGTATATTTGGCTGGAAAACCATGACAGGCCACAGTGCCTCTTGTGTTCTGTTTGATTCTGGCTTTCTAGATTTCTGAAGTGCAGTTTCAGAATTCGTTTCTGTGTTTGTCTCTGATTTGAAGAAATGTTACCTCTTGTACGTTCCAGCTACTGATGTGGTCAGTATCAGCTTCAGCTTTTTTGTCAGAGTGCTCGTTTACGGACAGAATTTCCCAAATGAGTTGGAAAACTGAATGAACAAGAAAAGAAATGGGACAATACTGTGCAGGAGAACGGCTCTCAAGAAGCTCGACTACATGGGGGATTGAATAACTGAACGGCCTCAGCAAAATGAAGGGCATCACGGAAAAAGATA